>NC_135806.1:19974922-20229969 GCF_964213995.1 Mustelus asterias
ATGCTCCCTGATGTTCCAGGTTTTCTGGTGGCTTCCATCCCATACTCTGGAGGCAATCCCAGGCATTCTTCAGGTAAATCCCAACTTCTGCACAGCACGCAATTCCAGAAGTGTTCTGAACTGACATATTTTCCTGAGACTTTGGTCAGGCCTTTATCTGCATCCCATTAGTAGGATGCAAATCAATGTCATGCTGGACACTGGTGCGTTTCCCAATCTGCACCAGCAGAAGTTCTTGTGCATAACTGATGCTGTTTTCGGCAAATTCCTCCCACTCCCACCACACACACACACACACACACATACACCACTTCCCCTTCCCCCCCACCTGTCCATCATTGAACCCACTAGCAGGAGCATGGGAGAATTTCACCCAATGACTGAGCTGCCACAGGCCTATGGGGCACAGAATTCCAAAGATTCATCACCCTCTGAGTGAAGAACTTTCTCTTCATTTCTGTTCTAAGTGGCCTATCCCTAATTCTGAGACTGTGTCCCCTGTTCTTCTCGACTCCTTCGTCACCCCACCCCAGTCAGGGGAAACATTCTCCCTGCATCTCCCCTATTGAGCCTTGTAAGAATTTTGTATGTTTGAATGAGATCACCTCTCATTCTTCTGAACTCCACAGAATAAAGGCCCAGGGTATTTAATCTTTACACACAGGCATAGTGCCATTCCCCTGCCTTTTTCCCATAACTTGCACATTGTTTCTATTCAAATAATAATCGAATGCCCTCTTGAATGCCTTGGTGGTACCTACCTCCACCACACTCCAGGCAGTCATACCAAACCTGAATTGCTTGCTGTGTGAAAAGTTTTTTCTCACATCGCATTTGCTTCTTTTGCAAATCACTTTAAATCTGTGGCCACTTACTCTTGATTCTTTTACAAGAGAGAACAGTTTCTCCCTATCTACTCTGTGAAGGTCAACACTCTCAACATTTAAGAAATACCTTGGATGGCCTCACATTTCTCCACATTCTCCACATTATATTTCTTCTGCCAATTTTTTGGCCACTTGCTTATCCTCTCCATTTCCCCTGAAGCATCTTTACATCCTCCTCACAACTCAAACTACCACCTAGCTTTGAGTCATCTACAAACTTGGAAATATTACATTTAATTCCCACATCAAAATCATTGGTATAAATTGTGTACAGCTATGGCCCAGCACTTGTGTACCCTACTAATCACAGCCTGTCAACCTAAAAATGACCCATTCATTTCTATTCTTTTTTTTGTGCCCGTTAACCAGTTCTCAATCCATGCTAGCATATTCCCCCAATTCCATGTGCTCTGATCTTGTTTATTCATCTCTTATGGGGGACATTATCAAAAGCTTTCTGAAAATCTAAATACATCACATCTACAAGTCCCTCCTTATCTATTCTGCTCGTGACATCCTCAGCAAACTCCAATAGGTTTGTTAAACACGATTTCCCATTCATAAATCCATGACGGCACAGTGGGGTTAGCACTGCTGCCTCACAGCGCCAGAGACCTGGGTTTGATTTCCGGCTTGGGTCACTGTCTGTGTGGAGTTTGCATGTTCTCCCCATGTCTTCATGGATTTCCTCCGGGTGCTCCTGTTTCCTCCCACAGTCTGAAAGACGCGCTGGTTAGGTGCATTGACCCGAACAGGTGCTGGAGTGTGGTGACGCGGGGAATTTCACTTTACTTTATGTTGACTTTGTCAAATCCTACTATTATTTCCTGTTCTCACATCCATTATTATAGATTCTAGCATTTTACCTATGATTGATGTTAGGCTAACAAGTCTAAAGTCCGCTGTTTTCTCTCTCTCCATCCTTTCTTAAACAGTGAAGTTATATGAGCCACCTTCCAATCTGCAGGAACCATTTCAGAATTTTGAAAGATAACCATTAATGCATCTACAATCTCTACATTTACTTCCCATTCATTTCTCTAGCACGTTTTTTTACGAATATTATTATCTTGTAGTTCTTAATTTACACTAGTCCTTGTTTCTTCATTCTTTCTAGGAGCTTTTTAGTATTTGATTTGATTTATTATTGTCACATGTATTGGTACAGAGTTAAAAGTATTGTTTATTGCGTGCTATACAGACAAAGCATACCATACATAGAGAAGGAAAGGAGAAAGTGCAGAATGTAGTGTTACAGTCATAACTAGGGTGTAGAGAAAGATCAACTTAATACGAGGAAGTCCGTTCAAACAGGGAAGAAGCTGTTCTTGAATCAGTTAGTACATGTCCTCAGGCTTTTGTATCTTTTTCCCAACGGAAGAAGCTGGAAGGTGTATGTCCAGGGTGTGTGGAGTCCTTGATTATGCTGGCTGTTTTTCCAAGGCAGCAGGAAGTGTCAACAGAGTCAATGCATGGGAGGCTGGTTTGTGTGATGGATTGGGCTTCGTTCATGACCCTTTGTAGTTTTTTGCGGTCTTAGTTGGAGGAGGAGCCATACCAAGCTGTGATACATCCAGAAAGGATGCTTTCTATGGTGCATCTATGAAAGTTGGTGAGAGTCATCGTGGACATGCCAAATTTCCTTCGCCTCCTGAGAAAGTATGGGCATTGGTGGGCTTTCTTAACTATAACGTCGGCGTAGAGGGACTAGGACAGTATTTGCCCCGTGAAGACAGACAAGAATTTGTTTAGTCATTTTCTTATTCCCCATTAGGAATTCTCCTGACTCCGCTTGCAATGGACCCACATTTGTTTTTGCTCATCCTTTCCTTTTTGCATACCCACATAAGCTTTTACAATCCATTTTTATGTTTCTCACCAGTTTACTCTCATTCTATTTTCTTTCTTAATCATTTTCTTGGTCCTCTTCTGCAGAGTTCTAAAATGCTCCCAATCATTATGTTTACCATTTCTTCTGGCAACTTAATTACACCTCTGATCTGATACAATCCTTAATTTCTTTCATTAGTCACCATTGGAACACTTTACTTGCTGGGTTTTGTGGATTAAAGGAATGTATTTTTGTTGTAAACTGTGCATTAGTTCTTTAAATGTTAGCCATTGCCTGTCTACCATATTTTTCACAGTTTCCCAATCCACAAGAGTTAATTTGCCCGTCATTCCTTCAGTTTCCTTTGATCTCTCCTGTGCCTGACTGACCTCCTCTTTATTTCCAGGATTGTCTGATTTGCCTCTTAAATTCCCAAATGCTAAATAACAATTATTGACAATTACCTCGGTGGTAAGAAAGAACAGTACATGGGGACTGTATGCCTCCATAAAAAGAGAACAGTGCAGACTATTATATTTGGAGGTAATCAGATCTGATGTAAAAATGCAAAACTATAATCGATATAACGTGCCTATTAATGCTAAACAATTTATTATAAGTCCTTCCCTCCCCAAGAGAAATAAATTGCATCCACAATCATTAGCTTAGCAACATATGTGCTAATGCATTATTAACTTTACAAATTGAGCTGTACAGACATAAATATTACTCCAGTGATAATAGCACACGGCTATAAAAGATTAAGCCATTACAGAGTTATAAAAGCATAACTTTTCTGATTTATTGCACACAGAAGTGCAAATTCTTCATGGTTAAAGAAAACTATAATTTTAGGCTTCATTTTGCTTTGAATTGCGGATTCATACATGGATTTGCTTGCAGTTCCCCTGAGTGTTAACTCAAGAACAGAATATCAAAAATCTGTTGGCACTTCTCAAAGGTATTGATATGCTCCCTATAAATATTAACAAAGGCAATTTGCAGCAATGTTTGTTGCTAATCTGAATATACGCTAAACTTGAGATAAATATTTACACTGAATTGCTACGTGACAATGTGGAAGCAGGAGACAACTGCTTAGGATTCTCTGTGGACATTCTGACTTATTCGGCTCACAACCACAACACTTAGGCTTGCACATCAACTACTCAATAATCGAACGGTTATAATATTCTACCATTGCTGCTCTAGCCTCCAGTGCATTGATGCAGGCACCATTTGAACAAAGTAATTCACTTTTTGAATCAATGAATGTACAAGACAACAATAGAAATAGGGTATATTCTGTATGCGATCACATGTTCTGAGCTGCTCTCAGACTGTTAGTTTTTCCATGAATTATAAACAATGTCCAAGGGAACGAACACGATACAACACAAAATATCAACTGAAAAAGTATTGTCCCTGAAACTGATGGAATAATTAATTAAGTGAAAGTATTTCTCCTTGATGGTAAAACATGGAATATCAGTCACCAGAATGAGATTCATTTTTCTTGAACTGACAAAACGTGATTAGGCTTGATGTGGCAACACAGTTACAAAACCAATTCTCCGGCCGTTCACGCCACTACTGGTAAATTTGGTGCTCAGTCAAATGTTCATTCATTGCAGCGGGACCGGAGAATCCCAGGCGAGGTTGGAGAATCCGGTCCTATAGCCCAGACTTCACATTCAGTTGCAAAATGAAGGACACTCGCCACTGAGCTTGGAGAAGCAGCTCAACATGACCTAGCAATATCTGTGGTGTAAATCTCCTTTATCCTGACTTGAACTTAAATCTGGCACCAAGTCAAGGTGATCTCCAAGTGTCCAGTGATGTAATCAAGCAGGGTAAGCAGCCAACGGCATGGAAATATTCTCACAGACAGGAAACCAGGAAGTAAAATGCATTGATTATTCTTGACTTCCGAAACTACTTTTTACGGAGAGTGAAACAAATGATTGGGACAATGCAAATAGGATTATTGGTGTTAAGTATCATAAGCAAATGTTCTTGCTTATAATTGTTTTTAATGACATGGAAATTTTATCAAAATGTAGGAATTTTACATTCCACAAGTTCTAAATTCAGTTTTTCAGGGCCACTGATGTTGTTCAGCTGGAATAATGAATAAAGTGCGCCGTGAAAATTCAGTTATACCCTCATTTTTCAAGGGTTTTAATCATGAACAGCATAAGAGGGCAATTTTGCATCAGTTCAGTGATTTTTATTTGATTGCAGTCTGGAAATTTGGGACGGGAGTACTTCCACACCAGATCCTATGGACAAGTTCACAGCAACTTCTGGATTTCAACTTGTGCACATTCCAGAAGTTGCTGTCGATTTCTGAGGAATAATAACAGCAAATACTGATAGTTCCATAAGAATATGAGAAATAGGAGCAGGATTGGGCCATTCTGCTCCTCAAGGCAGCTCTGCCATTCAATAAGATTATGGCTGATTGCGGCTTTAATTCCACTTTCCTGCCTGGCCATTGCTACTATCACAAAATCAGGACTTATGCAAGTATATTGAAAGCTCTAGCAGGCAGAAGTGGTAACACATAACATTTAGCAAACCTACAAACAATGGAATTTAATTTTTAATCCATGTTTCCTTTGTATTCAAATTATAATTCTCCATTTTGTATTCTCCCCTACACTTTTCAAGTTGTCCGGCCAAATTCTCCAAACTCGCCCGCAGCTGGGATCCTCCAGTCCCATCACAGTGAACTAACATTTGGCCGAGCCCCAAATTCTCCATTCTCACGCACCGGTTGGCGGGGCAGCGGGGTGTAATTGAACAGCCAGAGAATTCCGGCCACCGATTTGTACTTGCATATAGATCCTCAGGTCTTCACCAGATCCCCAGTATCTTATTCCAGCGTCCATTCTTAATGTTTGAGATTTGACAGCTAGTTTGTGTAGACTACCTGTCTCTGAAGGACATGGAAAAATCCAACCCTGTCCACACTATCATTATCATATCCACATTTCTAGAAATGGTGTTCAATCAGGAATGGGAACACTGGATTATTTATTTTTCATTTACCCCAGGCCAGAGGTTACTAGAGACAATTTGCATAGGTTTGAAATTGATACCTTAGACCTTCCTGCTGTGCATGACTCTCTTTATAACTCAACATGGCCCATTTACATTTTGAGTGCCTGTTGTCATTTCTAAACAGTTTGTTAAATGGGAGGTACTGTTCCCTTTCAATAGTTGGCAAATATTGGCGCTACTAAGCAAAGGCATAGGCTAGTGTGTTTATCGTTAGTTGCAATTTCAGTACTCCAATCCTCATTATATTTGGTATTGCAATTCTAAGGCAAGCAAGGATGTCTACGGTTTCCCAACAGGAAAACTGTAGACATTATGACACACTTCAGTTTTTCTCTGATCATGAGGTGTTTTCAGGGAGATCTCTGAATCCCATCATTTACTTTGAAAATATCAAGAGGTGTCAATATGAATTTCCATTATATAAATGATGTATACTGACTGAGCAGGCAGCTCTCGTAGACCGAACACTTAAATTGAGGCTATGTCTGGATATTTAAAAGAAAAACATTCCTTGTGATCATATTGGAGATTCCTTTGAGGTTGCTCTTTTAAAAATGTTATGGGTTGGAACATTAATATACTGAAGAAACACTCATTCTACTATATAGTTGATTGTTGTCAGTGCTCAGAAGTGATGAGCGTCCACTTCAAGGAAACATGCACAGTGCTGCATAGTGCATGTTCTCTTTGTAACAGCCACTCATACAGTAACAGTAATATATGGACTGTGAGGAGTCCACTGGTTCATTTACTCCTCTTTCCCAAGCCTCACAGAAGACATTAATGTCAAATGACATATATCTGCTCGAAGTTCTAAATTTAGTTTAACTCAAAATTGAATGGAGTAAATTGTTTATTATTCTGAATTAAAAGCACCCTTTTTCTGCATGCAGCAGTCATGTGACAGCTCCAGAGCGGATATAAAAGGTTTGATTCAAATCTCCATCCCACTTTTGACCTGCGGAGTGGCCAGATGATCAGATATCAGGCTGCAGTGTAATCATCTTTGGCAAGCAATTTGTCTCAGTGAAAAGACAATTACCAGGGAGATCCATCATCAGTTTCGGGCAACGTAATCTTAACCAAGTGTAAACTGGTGTATAAAACCTTTACATGATAAAGACCCAAGTGTTAAGAGGGAAATCAGGGTCAAAGCCCTTGAGCTCCCTTTCTAACAGCACCATGGGTGTACCTGTGCCAAATGGATGGCAGCGCTTTAAGAACACGGCTCAGAGGTACCTTTTCAAGGGCAATTAGGGATGGGCAACAAATGCTGTACTTGACAGTGATGAGCATATCCCATTAAAAAAAACGTCATCCACAATTTAGGAGGTATGTCATGCAGATTTTATCACCAGGTTTACAATCACCAAATAGCATGGGCATGCCATTCAAGCACAGTAATTATCTTGGTATCCAGGTGTTCTAGACCTTCATCTAAGGTACATCAAGTCAAATTCAAATCCTGCATCAAAGCCACAAATGAGATGACATTCGAGTCATCATTCCATCTTCCTTTGTTGCTTCCTGACACTGAGGAACAAAATAGCTAAATTGGAGCGCCCCCAAAAATGAGCATAGGGATCACAATTGATTCGCAGCAGTGCCACTTTGTTGGTACCAACTCATTTTTATGATTTCTACTCTCACCATGCTTTTGATTGGTTGCACAGGTCAACGGAAGCCTAAAATGGATGCTTGCTAGCACTACTCAAAACTAGTCTGCACTGGTTAAAGCTAGTCTGGACCTCTCAAAGGGGAGGTTTCATTGTGTCTGGAGCAGGCATTAGGAGACACCTTCCTTCTTCAGATTGACAGTTAAAAAGGAATGAGAACGGATAACTCTGGAAGTCAATGTCTACCTACAGTTAAGTGCACACAATCTTTTCCTGTGAAACTCTATCCCCCCACATTCGCCCATTCTTCGGAAAATTTAACCTCTTGTTGTCTATTTGATTTATGGCATCTGTGCAATAGTAAAATCTTTCTTTACACTGTCAGTTTACACTAAAGTGCCTGACAGGTATCATATTTAAAATTACAATTACTGACGGGGCAATATGGGGAGTGATCAAATCTGCTTTAATCAATCAGAAGAGGGTGGGAGGAAGCTCACTGACATGGAATCTGGACGTCAGCAGGGATTAGGTGGGTCGAATGGCCTGTTTCCATGCTATACAGTGGCCTTTTAAAATTTTATTTCACTTGGTAGAGTTCAAAGTCTCATTTTATTGTCAGAAATGTGTACACTATAGTTGCTGCTCTCTCAGGTTGTCTTCAGATCAGATAAAGCAACATTGTGCCTGTTGGATAGTTCCCCGCTTGATTTGTCCAACACCGTCCTTACTCTGAGAGTGATGGAACACACAGCTGCAATTATCCTACCCTGCTGCAAGTGGAATTCCAATGCACAGCAGATCAGTCGGCATTTGAAAGAAGAAGATGGGTTCATATTTTGGGTACAGCCTTCATCAGAACTCACAGATGAACAATTATTGTTCTTTCTCTTTCAGATGCCAATTGACCTGCTGAGCATTTGCAGTGGATTCAGCTTTTATTTTTAAACAAAATAAGCAGAACTGCTTCATTTTTTGATTAAATATAAATGACTCGATCACTGGAATAGAGAATAAAATTTCAGAATTGCCGATGATACCAAACTTGGAGGCACAGCAGACAGAGCGGGTGATACAAATCGACTGCACGAGGACAAAAATGGGAATGGAATTTAATACAGAGAAATGTGAGGTGATGCATTTTCATAAAAAGGATAGGGAGTGGCAATATAAAATTAATGACATAGATCTAAAGAGTGTACAGGAACACAAGGACCTGTGGGTCCCTGTGCACAGATCTTTGAAGGTGGTTGAACATATTGAGAGAATAGTTCACAAATCATATGGGGTCTGGGGTTTCATAAATAGAGATGTTGGGTACAAAATCAAGAAAGTTATGCTGAGCTGTTATAAAGCTCTGGTTCAGCCACAATTGATCCATTCAGTTCTGGTCAGCACACTTTATGAACGATGTGAGGGTCCTCGAGAGGTCACAGAGCAGGTTTACCAGAATGGTTCCAGGGATAGGCTGGAGAAGCTGGGGTTGTTCTCCTTGGAACAAAAGACAGGGGCTGGAGATTTGCTAGAGTTGTATAAAATTATCGCAGGTTTAGATCGGGTAGACAGAAGAAAGCTGTTACCATAAGCTGGTGGTACAAACATGAGGGGGGACAGATTTAAGGGTTTGGACAAAAGATGCCAGAGGACATGTGGAAGATGAACGTTCTATGTGGAAAGTAGTAATTGCCTGGAACTCACTGCTTACGAGAGTATTGGTAATGGAGACAATCAATGAATTCAAATGGAAATTGGATGGGCACTTGAGGGAAATAAAGCTACAAAGCCACAAGGATAGAGTGGGGAAATGGCATAGTTTGGGCTGTTCTACAGACAGCCAGCATGGACTTCATGGGCAGAATGGCCTCCTTCTAATTGTTCTGGTGGTTCTGGAAGTGTACTAGCAAAATATATACAACAGTAAAATAAAACATTTGTAGGATTCTCCAAAAAACTACTTTGCACATTTAATTTCAGCGGATGCCATCACCCCTTATCCCCAGAATGATCCACATTACTCCTCCCTCCATTCAGAAATCTGAAGTTGTATATATCTTTTAAATAGTATCAGTCAAGCAGAGAAAAGTCACAGGACAGCAACCGGTGTTGGACTGGTGTGGACAAGATGAGAGGTCACACAACACCATGTTATAGTCCAAAACGTTGATGAAGTGGAGTGAGGTGCACAGGCACAGAATAGGCACTCCAGCTATATATTCTGTGCCTGCCCACCTCACTCCACTTCACTTGATGAAGGAGCAGTGTTCTGAAAGCTTGTGATTTCAATTAAATCTTTTGGACTACAACCAGGTGTCGCGTGACCTCTCAGCAGGACAGCAACTTGCTGCATTATAACCCACTGTTGCTGACAAACTGGCAAGGAAATCAAAGGTTTGTTCTGCATCAGTTCGATTATGACCTTGATTACCAACATGCCCGATTATTGTGAAACTCTCGCAAACTTGTAAGGCCAGGTCAAAAAAGCCACAGGAAAATTAAATCATTTCTTTAACCAGTGGCATTTTGTTACAGCTCTGCCTGCTGTGCCATTTAAACCTAAGCAAAATGTTTTGTCAGTACAGTGCCTATATGCTGATAAGGTTCAGGGCAAACAGGCTCTTTAGCTTCCATCAGTTTTAAAATAAGCCAGAGATTCAAAGTTTCTGCCCAGCAGAGAGGGCTAAATGACAACTCCTTCCGGTTGCAGACAATCTGAATCACTTTCAAACATAGCTGCCATTGAAAATAGATTGGGTGGACCCACCACCACTGGACTTTTCAATACACAGGTACTGTATTCTCAAAATATTTTATTTATATTGAAATGCCCTTACAAAGACCAATTTCATCACAAAAGGGCACTTGGCCATTAACTGTAAAGAACTGTTTAGATCACATGATTCATGTTGAGTAACAAGTGTCTCCATTTTGGGACAGGCTAGATACAGAATGAAGCAACTGCATCAAAGTTAATAAAATTGCAAAACCTAACACTTCAGCATCTGTGGTGCTTAGCATGAACTCTTGGATGGTCAGCATCAGGCTGCATTCCTTCGCCATGGTAGTGAGACTGCATTTGTGAAATATTTGCACATTAGTCATGCTGCAGCTAAGTTCCTCTGATTTTTATGAGAATATTTTGTAACAATGGACTATAAGTTGCATGAATGAACAACAAGGATGCATCAGCTTGTCATCAGGGTGGCACAAAGCACCGCACAGATGTCTTGGACGTGACTCTGAGCAAGAGAAAAGACAACCTTGCACCCACCATCCAGTCAAGAGCATTTAATGGCAATAAAACCCGCAACCCTGCACATTTTCTGTTTCATTCTCTCTTATTTGGATCAAAGCATCTCCATGATTCTCAGCTATCAGTTGCCACAGTAACAAATGATGTGGCGACAAGCCTATTTCTAGCTCTTTGAAAACGCATCAGGAATATTGCAGTGGGGTGTCCTGGAAGACAGAGAATGGAAGCAGAAAATGGGATAGGAAGGAGAACTTAGTGAGGCTCCAACGCAATAGAACTGTGGACGGCAGATGTGCAGAGTGCTGCTTAGGGTGCCTGCCTACATGACCTGTTTTATATCATAATTCATCTTGCTATTGTATCTCTTGACAACCTGACAAAAGGCGATGGGGAAAGGCCATTTTCCATTCAACACATGTTGCTGAAGAAGAAAGAGTTCTTTCAAGGAAAATCTGCTCCCTTTCTTTTAACCTATTGAAGCTATGTAGAACTTGCACGATTTGTTTTAAAGGCAGAAAGTTTAAAAACAAGTACAAAATAAGAATAAAGTAGATAGGAGTAGATTTTCAGGATGGGTAATAATGTCATCATTAATAAAAAAATTGACTGTCAGATAATTGTTTGGGATAAATTTTATGGATGGCACTAAATGGGCATGCCAAACTCTGTGGCCAATACTCCAATTAGCACATCCTCCCAGTGCCAAAGTACTGCGCTGAGGCACTAACTCATAAAATCTCTCTCGTGTGAGAAGGACAAGAGCTCTGTGAATTTATCAATGACGTCATTTCCACATGAAGACTAAACAGAAAAACGGGTTCGTTAATTTCCTAAATCTGACAGAAAACGAATTTTGGGTTTGACAAAGGAGAGTTGTATGCATTCTGTGGTTATGTTTGATTAAGTGACTGCAGGTCTGTAAATAACTTTCATGTTGTGCCACTGGCCTATTATGTTTTAAGGTCAGCCAAGATGAGAAAGCAGAATCCCATTGTGCTACAAAGCTTGTAGTACAAATCAGAAATCCGAACGACACTGACAAATCAAGTTTTAAATTTTGTTTTTTTTAAGAAGAAAATTATGGATAATTATATGTAATTCTTTTGAAACAGTAACATTTTTGTTAATAAATACTGAAGGATCAACTTTTTTTAACTATACATGGCACATTAGCTGTTACGTTAAGTTTAGAAAATACATCAGTATATCAGAGTGCAAAGGGGCTGGCAAAACTCTCAATGCACTGAGACTGCCCAAGAATGATCTGTCCCGGACACTCTGGCACCAGTCTCCCACTCCCTCAGGCTGCCAGTGTATTTGTTTTAAAGAGTACATAATGTGCATTCCATAACCTCCTGCCATGGTAGCCTCTGACAATACTCTCACGCCAGGGCAGGATGATTCCCCACGCTTTTAACTTTAGGCAATGGTGTAAAGCTGCAATTGACAGGAAAATTGGTTGGAGTGTCTGCTGGACAGGTGACCTGATATAACCTGTTTAATAACATTGCCCAAAGTTAAAATGATCCCTTCCTCGTCAACGCCTGAAATAGACAGCGCACCACAGGGAGTCAAATGAGTCAGCACCACTGACCACACTTTAAATTAGGTTGACCCAGTGATGTAAGAATCTTTCATTCTCAGTGCTGTCCCTTTGTTGGAGCATGGAATCCAGAAGCCACAAGTGAAAATCAGCATTCAGCACAACACTGAGCCCACCAAACACAAACTGGTTATCAGTTTTTGGGCCAGCTTCTGGACATTTAACAGGAAAGGCAAGACAGAAAAACAGTAAAGTATCAAGCTTGATCGAGGAGGCAACCAGAATATCACAACAGATCTTGGCACGTGATCAGTGTTGTGATAGGATCCTGTAGAATTCTGACTAAACTGTTGCAGGACCATGGCAAATGAGAAATTCATTTTTTCTTTATTCATTCGTGGGACATGGGCATCACTGGCTGGGCAGCATTTTATTGCCCATCCCTAGTTGCCCTTATTCCGAGGGCAGGTGAGAATCAACCACATTGCTATGGCTCTGGGGTCACATGTGGCACATTTTTTCCCCTAAAGGACATTACTGAACCAGGTGCTTTTCCAACAATCGGCAATGGTTTCATGGTCATCAGTAGATTCTTAATTCCAGATATTTTTTATTGAATTCAGATTCTACCATCTGCAGTGGCGGGATTGGAACCCGGGTCCACAGAACATTAGCTGAGTTTCTGGATTAATAGTCTAGCAACAATGTGATTAGGCCATTGCCTCCCTGTACCCATGAGGAAACAGGAGGCCAGGCATGGACCAAAATTATTTTGCTGTATCAAAGAATCGGGACAGTAAAATGGAATGCTAAGGATCAAGACTATACAACAGCTTGAGAGAGGTTTTCTGTCTTTGAACTCTCTGTACAGAGTATCAGATATTGAGTCCACATATTGGAGATTGAGCATGAAAGATAGGACACCCATTAATCAATCACCTCATGTTCTGCACTTTCAAGCGACACAAGAGCCATAAGATTCGCTATCTCCAATGTTTTAGAACACACTTCTGGAAAGCAATGCTCTCTGTTCAAGCAAAATGTACGCTCTAAAGATGTTGTGTATCCAAGTTCAGCACACCAAGCTCAAAGTGCACACAAACAGTTGGGGAAGATGCCCCACAAATCCATTCAGGGGATGGCAAAATTAGTGGATCCCTCTGCCCAGTGCTGAAGCAAAAGTGTTCCATCGCATCCCAAGAATCTCTTCCGACCAACAAGTAAAGTGGTTTCTGGGGAGTCCCAATGACTGTTTTCCTATTTGCACACCTGGTGAGGCGAATGACAACTTGCCAGGATATAATTAATATCCTGAGCGCAAAAAGGTGACTGGGAATTTATTGCAATAACAATGATGACATTACTGATTTTGTGAACCTTGCTTGTGAAGGAAAGATTATATTTCAGTTTCTACAAATCCACCAATGCAAGGATGGGGAGAAGGAGGTGACAAAGGGTGGTTGGGGGGGGGGTAAGACCACTACTTTTGTTGTGTTGAACAGCATGACATATACTACTCTAACCTCTGATCACAGTAGGTTCACATGGAATTGTTCCAGACAGCAACGTGTATATTAAAATGAAGACACCTGCTGGGATCAGGCTTGGCATCATATTTACCAAATAATAGAATCATAGAATCCCTACAGTGCAGAAGGAAGCCATTCGGCCCATCAAGTCTGCACAGACAACAATCCCACCCAGGCCCTATACCCGTAACTCCATATATTTACCCTGTTATTCCCCTGACACTCAGAGCAATTCAGCTCGGCCAATCAACCTAACCTGTACATTTTTGGACTGTGGGAGGAAACCGGAGCACCCAGAGAAAACCCACACAGATGCAGGGAGAATGTGCAGACTTCGCACAGACAGTGACCCAAGCCGGGAATCGAACCCGGGTCCCTGGCGCTGTGAGGCAGTAGTGCTAACCACAGTGTACTCAAAGCAGACAGAAGGGAAGGTGCAGTTCTTCTCGGCAATAATTTTGGCTATAAAGGCAGTTTGAGTATAAAGTGGATTTCCAATGACTTCACTTCAATAAAGTGTTTCAGTTTATGTAGTAAGCATAACTTCTAGCGGACGTACCTGCCTCCACTTTGGTGTTGCTGTTATCAAATGCATCAGTACCAGTAATGCTGAAATTCAAGCAGCTGTGATACAATGGTGTCACACAAAATAAGAATTGGGATAAGGCTGTTCAAATTTCTTCATAAAAGCAAAATACTGCGGATGCTGGAATCTGAAACAACAACAGAAAACGCTGGCAACTCTCAGCAGTTCTGACAGCATCTGTGGAGAGAGAACAGAGCTAACGTTTCGAGTCTGGATGACCCTTCGTCAGAGCTCTGATGAAAGCTCATCCAGCCTTAAAAGAGCTCATCCAGCCTTGAAGGGTCATCCATCCTTGAAACTTCAGTTCTATTCTCTTTCCACAAATGCTGCCAGACCTGCTGAGATTTTCCAGCATTTTCTGTTTTTGTTTCAAGTTGCTTCATGTTAAGGCTGAATAAGGCTGCAAATGGCTGTTAAGCAGTTTTAAATAAATGTAAACTTCTTGGGGGGAGGAATTTGAAAAAATGTTCCATATTCGTGCATTAACACTGTCATAAACATAGTTGTTTCTATCCAGGAAAATAGAGACTCATGCAGCATCAATCAAGGCTGGTTTCAAAGATGTACACAAAGGTGAAAGTTCCGTGTTAGCCTACTACACCCACCATCCCATCAGTGACCTCTGTTATAAGCATTTCTGACTTGATGTATAACAATGAAATAAAGCAAATGCAGATGTCGCAATGCTTGTTAAAACAGTCTGCTCTTGATCACTCTAAATTACTATTTTCACACAAAACAAGTCTAATTTATCCTGCAAATTTAAATAAATAATTGAAATAAAACTGCACTGGAGACTTCTGAGTGCAAACTGAATTCAGGTGATGCAGTGATTTGAATCACGCAACTTTGACTTGTCGTAACCTTTCACAACCCTTGTGCATGTTGTAATCTGAAAATATAGGCAAGTATTTTGAGCCATGAGTTGCAGATGCTACAACAAAAGAACAACGTTTAGGGATCCAACAAACACATTATTTTGTTGTTAACATATTTATTAAAATGCTCCTTATTACAAATTCAGATTTTGAATTCTGATCTGTTGTCAATCAAAGCTAGCGAAACAATGAATAAAAAATTTATAGCATCTTCTTATGAATTTCTAATTGCAATAATGAAATTTAAATTAATTCCGAACAGTTCAATATATTACTTTATGGAAAATAACTGCAATCTGGTGCCTTTAGGCCTAATGTTAAACAGTCAAGCTGGTAAGTTATTAAAGGGAAAGAAGACAGCAGTGATCATACTTTCAAAGTGATATGTATCACTCTTTGGTATCTAACATGCACAGCAACTCTCCTCTAAGTGGTTTGCTGATTGGCGTTTCGTAAAGAGATCATGCACCACTTATGTCATGCAGAGTATCCTCATGGAGCACTTAAGTTAGAAGCCATTGAGTTCCCAGTCGCTGCTAACCCGACATTTTAAAAACAAGACAATACCCAATTAGCCTGGAACCACACACATTATGGGGAATTGCACAGTTCTTCGTGAATACACTCTTATATTCTGTGATACCCAGGAGTCTGAAACAATCATGTCTTTAGGCAAAAATCTAGGAGATTTTTAGAGTGCATTTTTCCAGATCTCACCATGGACTCTGGAACAATACATTGGGCCGATACTTCCGAGCTCCCCCGCGTCCGATTTGGGGCAGGAAGGGCTACTCCAAGGATACCCAGCAGCACAGTGGCTAGCACCTTTATAACTAAATTCTAAACGGAAAAGTTTTTTCTCAAAATACATTATTCCTGGGGTTGCATCAAAGGTGAAGTTGTGCCTCCAGTTTGTGGATTTGGTATTCATCACTCTCAGTATTTTTGTCGAAGTATATACTTACAGAGTAACAGGTTTCTTTCTGTTGTAGAATGACAGACTTGTCTCCATGCACACTACTTCTTTGCCGAAACCTCTCTCACGTTGCTCTGGCCTCTGGTATTCAGCATCTTTTTTCATCAGCTCTCGCCAGTGTTTACTGTGCATTCTGATGACATGTGATAAACGAAAGAACACATATCAAGGCAAGGAAACTTCTCAGTGTTTCTTGTCTCTTGGAGCTTAGAATTGGCTGTGATTTTTACAGGACTCAGCTTGATTCCATCAAGTGTGTACACCATTCCAAGAACTGGCATCCTGTCCCCTTCAGAATGCATCTGCCTGTGCTGAGCTTGATTCCAGTTTCCTGGTTCTCTCCGTGCTTTCATGTAGATGGCAATCATGGTCATTTCCATCAACACCACAGACCTGGATATCATCAACTACCTTGACTGCTCCTTTCCATCCCTTGTATACTTTATTTTGGAACATATCTTGGATCATTTTAACACTAAAATATAGATGCAGGAATTTGTAGTGTCCAAAGGGCATGTTGAATGTTGTCGACAGCAAAGATTCCTCATCAATCTTCACATTCCAGTCGCCATTTTTGGTAACAAGCTTGCTGAAAACCTTTGTCCCTGCAGTGCTGATGTGATCTCTTCCATTGTTGGAGTGGGGATAGTGATTCCCTTTTATTGTTTGATTAAGATCTTTGGCATCCAGGCAAATTTGCAGTCGCCCATTTGGCTTCTCTCTTACCTCAATGGAAATTAGCCAAGTTATGGGTTCTGTCACTCTTGACAATTACTTTCTTTTCTTCTTTCTCTTAGAATGTTCTTTCAAGTTTTCCTTACTGGCAATTTACTTGAGGGGGGTGAATCATTGGTTCTTTCTCTCGATCGATAGTGATCTTCAAAGCGTCCAAACATCTCATCAAAACACTGGATACATTTGGACCAGATGTTTATTGCTTCTGATTGGAGGGAGCTTCTTGATGGGTGACGATTCTTCAACCTTCAATGACACACCCTTCATCGAATGGTTTATTGAGATCAGCTGCAGCTGTTTTTAACTACTCAATCCCAGGATAGCAGGATCATCTATTTCAGTGACACAGAACATGAAGTTAACATTGTTTATTTTCTGAATATCTCTGATTCGTGTTACTTCGCGCTGTCAAGTCTCAGTTCCACAATGTGCCATTAGCATGATGCGGTCTCAGCTTGACGTCCCACCTGAAAGTATTTCAGAACATCTTTCTTTGGATCTCCATTTTCTTTCAAACTTTGAGGGAATGTTCTGGTATAGTCCAAGCCTGTTGATGTTACTCTGTGCTCCAATATCAAGCTTCAGCTTTAGATTTATGTTTGTAGGCTTACTTCTTAACGTTCTTCCTGATCTGAACAGTTGTGTGAATTTTTTTTCTCTCGGAATCGTTGACATTTCCTATGAGCATATGGTTCTAAGCCTATTGTGTCCTCAATCTCACCATCACCTTCCAGGATATGAACATTCTGGTTTACTTTCTTTCTCATTCACCCTGTTGCTCTGCCTTGTTTACCATCTTCTTTCTTTGCTCTGCGCAGCTCTTCCCATTGATTGCGTCTTCCACAAAATCTGCAGTTTGGTCTGTGTAGAGGACATTTCCTTCTGTCTGTGAACTCATGTGGTTGTCCACAATTTTCGCACATCTTTCTGTCTGGTGTGAATTATTTTGTTTCTGCTTCACTACATCAACACCACTGCCTTTCCCTTGACTTAACTGAAGGTTAGTGGTTTGGATAGGCAGCATCTTCATCTGTCCATGCATGGCTTCATGTGCTCTGTCAGTGACAACAGCCTGCAATATATGAGCATGTCTTTTCCCATCAGAGCTTTATGTACATCAGGATGTGCAGAACACCAAATGTGTTCTGCACATCCTGATGTACATAAGCATTTCAACTGCTTTTTTAATTTATACTCACCAACTACATTTCTCAATCACATGAAGAAACCATCAACAGGTTCGCCTGCTTCCTATCTCAGGCTCTGAAATTCATATTGGTGGCTCAGACATTTATTTATTGGTCACAAATAGGCTTACATTAATACTCAATGAAGTTACTGTGAAAATCCCCCAGTCGCTACACTCCAGCACCTGTTCGGGTACACTGTCGGGAGAATTTAGCATGGCCAATGCACCTAACCAGCACGTCTTTTGACAGGAAACCGAAGCACCCGGAGAAAACCCACGCAAACACGGAGAACGTGCAGACTCCGCACAGACAGTGACCCAACCTGGGAATGGAACCTGGGCCCCTAGCGCTGTGAGGCAGTTGTGCTAACCACTGTGCCACCTATAGTAACCTTTTTCAAATGATCGAACAATATAATGTGTACTCTGCAGCTCTCCTTCTAGATATCTCTGTGGGGTAGCTGTATGATCTCGCTACAGGATAATTGATATGCTAGGATCTGATTGGTAGCTGTGAATCTGGCTTTGTTATTAAGCACCATACCTGCTTGTCTCTGAATTACAAACTGATTGCCAACAAGTATGTGCATGTCAAAACAAAGGAAAGAAAAACTTGCATTTATGTCGAGCTTTTCAAGACCATTAGCCATCTCAAAGCACTTTACAGTCAATTAAATAGTTGTGAAGTATAGTCATTGCTATAATGTGGCGAACACGGCAGCCAATATTGCACGCAACAAGCTCCCACCAACAGCAATGTGATAACGACCAGATAATGTGTTTGGTGATGATGAATGTGAGATAAATATTGGCAGGGCCCATGGCCTTGCCCTGGCCTTCTACCAAATGGTGCCATGGGATCTTGTACACCTGCCAGAACAGGCAGATGAGGTCTCAGTTTGACGTCCCACCTGAAAGATAGCACCTCAGGCAATGCAGCACAACCCTCAGTACTGTGCTTTTGTGCTTGAGTGCTGAACTGGAACCGTAACATGTCTGTTATGAGCTTCAGAGTGTGTGATTACGAAATGATTAGGAGTCGTGTTACTTTTACAATGATCCCCGTTCATTTGGGAATAACTCAAGAATTGAACATCACGCAGGAAAACAGCCAACCAACATTAACAAGCCCTCACTGTTGGTTAGATGCACAAATACCTGGGTTGCAGCAAGCTGGTCTCTCACTATTCTCAGAAACAGATTAATTCAATGATTGCTGTTCACTATAATCACAATACAACACACAAGCTGCAGTATCCTGCCATTGCTGGTAATAGCATAGAATCCCTACAGTGCAGAAGGAGGCTATTCGGCCCATCGAGTCTGCAACAACCACAATGCCACCCAGGCCCTATTCCTGCAACCCCACATATTTACCTTGCTAATCCCCTGACATTAAGGGTCAATTTAGCATGGCCAATCGACCTAACTCGCACATCTTTGGAGGAAACCAGAGTACCTGGAGGAAACCCACGCAGACACGGGGAGAACATGCAAACTCTGCATAGACAGCGACCCAAGGCTGGAATTGAACCCGGGTCCCTGGTGCTGTGAGGCAGCAGTGCTAACCACTTTGCCACCGTGCCGCCCCAAATCCCTGCATTTAATTTTGTAATTAAGTAGCGACATTTCAATTTTAAAACTTTAAGTTTTTTGCAACCTCCAAACATTCTGGACCTCTTCCTCAAATACTACTCTTAATTATCAGTATTTATCCTCTTTGCAACTGAACTCGAGGGATTTACAGCAAATTCTAGCATACAGTAAACACTGATTCTTACTTTTACTTGAAATGCTTTATTTAGATGCACCAAAACAAGATAAAAATGAAAAAGTACATTAGACAATCAATTTTCAAACTATAAGTAACTTGGAGGGCTGCCGACAAGCAAAAGGCTAGTCAAGTGAGTGAAAACTAGGTTCCAAAAAGTAAACTCCAGCCAATTACCTGGCCCTGTATCGACAGCAGACAGAATAAATTTTCATCAAAACCACTTATATATAATTCAGCAAATACTGTTGTGCAACTGGAAATAAGTAAGTTGCCAGCAAGTTTGACTTAAAAAAGAAGCTGTTTCTTTGGTCAAAGGAACCCGAACAAAGCCAACTAACATTCTGAGATGAGCAGAGTGTGTAAGTGAAAAAATCTATGTGCAATTAGACGGAGAGAGAATGTGAAGTAGTTATCAAAGATAGCACGGATTGGCAGCATTTCGGAGAAGGGTGGATGCAACCCGATGGCTAGATCAGAAAAGAAAATGCTACAATTCAAGAGGCATGCTGTACTCTGCTTCTGCAAGCAATGTGATGTACTTCCATTGCTACACTACAAGAGCACTTGCCTTTGTTACTCTGTGGATGATTGTGCACATAAGTATAATGGTGTACTTACTCACATGTGTGTTCACTCATGATGTGGGCAGAGAGCTCCTGGATACCTTATAATGGAGTTTTATTTTGAACTGCATTATTCATTTTTGGGTATAATTGGAGAATGAGCTTATTTTAACAACTCTCACTGAACAAACATGAAAAACCTCACTTTCAAAGGCCTGTAATTACACAAGAGGCTCACATTCAGTTGTGCTACCACCATCAAAATGAAATTTAAAACACTTGAATACAATCCCTTTGCACCGTGTTTTTCGGTATACTAATTTCAGCTGGAGTTTGATGTGTAAACAACGTTTTCACATTGGTAAAGGGCAACACTAGTCTATTAGTTCATGATTGGTGCTGCTGAACATTTCTCCTGCCCCAATTGTAGATTCTAAGTCTTACTAAAACATTTGAGGGGGGGGGGGACAAAAAAAATCCTTGCTCCTAAACCCTTGCTAAAGGATAATTGTAGAAAAACTGTACAAAATTCTTCACAGAGTATTTAATTCCAAGTCGAAGTTGAGTTTTTATTCATCACATAAATCTTGTCATTCACAGCATCTCACTGTTATGGCCACTGACTGGCGCTCTCAATCGAGTCTGATACCAGAATCCTCTGGCCATTCATGCCCTTCCGCCCACTGTTGCAAGCGAGAAACAAGAATTTTGCATTCAGCCAAGTCTCTGTTCACTGCAGCAGGGTGGGAGAATACGACTGCGGGAGAGGTCGGAGAATCCGGCCAAGAGGAGATTAATAGTTCAAGACTGCTTTCTTCCCCAACCAAGTACGTTCATGCTGAATATTGTTGGGTATCATACAGTACAGCAGAAAAAAGAATGGGCAAGGGTGGGTGAGGGCACAGAAATATCAGCAAGCACAGCCAGGGAGAGAGGATCAATTGCAACAGCTTTCTGGGCTGGAGAAAGGAGTTGTGCAGGAGCAGAACAACAGAAAACAGTGTGAGAATAAATTAGTCGCTTTCAGATTAACAAACTGTAACTAGTGGAGTGTAACAGGGATCAGTTCTGGGTCCTTCAACTATTTACCATCTATATTCATGATTCGGAAGACATAGAAACTAGAAGCAGGAGTAGGCCATTCAACCTTTCAAGCCTGTTCCGCCATTCATTTTGATCATGGCTGATCATAGAATTCAATATCCTGATCCCCTCTTTCCCCCATATTCCTTGATCCCTTTAGCCTCAAGCGCTGTATCAAATTTCTTCTTGAAATCAGACAACGTTTTGGCCTCAACTACATTCTGTGGTAGTGAATTCCATACATTCACCACCTTCTGGGTGAAGAAATTTCTCCTCACCTAAAAGGAGACAGTTCAAAAAGGTTTACCCCTTATCCTCAAACTATGACCCCTAGTTCTGGACTCCCCCACCATTGGGAACATTCTTTCTGAATCAACCCTGTCCAACACTGTTAGAATTTTATAAGTTTCAATGAGATCCCCTCTCACTCTTCTATACTACAGTGAATATAATCCTAACCAACTTAGTCTCTCCTCTCCTCATATGACAGACCTGCCAATTCAGGGATCAGCCTGGTAAACTGTACTCTCTCTATATCAAGGACATCCTTCCTCAGATAAGGACACCAAAACTGCACACAATACTCCAGGTGTGCCCTTACCAACGCCCTATACAATTGCAGTAAGACATCCCTATACCTATACTCAAATCCTCTCGCTATGAAGGCCAACATACCATTTGCCTTCTTTACTGCCTGCTGTACCTGCACGCTTACTTTCAGTGACTGATGCATGAGGACAACAAGGTCTCACTGAGTATCCTCCTCTCTCAAGTTAGACCCATTCAAATAATAATCTGTCTTCCTATTATTGCTACCAAAGTGGATAACCTCACATTTATCCACATTACACTGCACCTGCCATGCATATGCCCACACACTCAGTCTGTCCAAATCACGCTGAAGCATCTCTGCATCCTCCTCATAGCTTACCCTCCCATCCAACTTTATATCATCTGCAAATTTGGAGGTAATACATTCAGGTCCCTCTTCTAAATCAGTAATGTATAATGAGAACAGTTGGGATCCTAGCACAGATCCCTGCGAAACCCCACTAATCACTGACTGCCAATCAGAAAATGACTCATTTATAGCAACTCTTTGCTTCCTGTCTGCTAACCAGTGTGTTGCACGAAATGCAAGTGATACAAAGATAGGTGGGAAAGCAAGCTGTGAGGGACACAAAGGCTTAAGGATTAAGACTGGTGAACTGAGTTGACAAAATATTGGCAGATCGTGTATAATGTGTGAAAATGTGAAGTTATCCACATTAGTAAAAGGATAAAAATGTCAAATATTGTTATAAAAATGGAGAGAGACTACAGAATGCTGAGCACAAAAGGATTCTTCATGAATCATACAAGATTAGCACACGGGTACAGCACGGGTACAGTCCAAAGATGTGCGGGTTAGGTTGATTGGCCAGGTTAAAAAAATTGCCCCTTAGAGTCCTGGGATGCGTAGGTTAGAGGGATTAGTGGGTAAAATATGTGGGGGTAGGGCCTGGGTGGCATTGTGGTCGGTGCAGACTCGATGGGCCGAATGGCCTCCTTCTGCACTGTTAGGGTTTCTATGATTTCTATGAAATGATTAGGAAGGCAAATATTATGTTGGGGCTGGATTTTTGTGGAGGTCTGAATCAAGTAGTAAAAAATTGAAGTGTTGTTTCTGCTGGCCAAACAGCTTTCCTGTGCCTTCCTGACACCACATTTTCATGTGATCTTTTGGGGGACAAGAAGGGAAGATACTTCTTCCAAAGCTGGGGTCCCCATTGTGAGGACCACAGGAAAACTGTATTTTCTCTAACACACTATTTTCATTTGCTAATGCAGCTTTTGGAAAACACTCAACCCTAAAATAAACACACCACCGTGCACAGTTCCTGACCACTTGGGTGGTTTCATGAACAGTTGGGAACATTCCGAAAGGTTAGTGTAAAATATTTTGACACCTTCAAATGTCACTTTTAGATGTTGTATGTTATGTAGATGTGTTTTTAATCCAATGATTCATCATTGGTTTCAATCCTGCAAAGGTAGGTTGACCCTTACATTGCCTCGCATTGTGCCATTGTTATCACTGTTTATGAGGTGAGGAGGAGTGAACTGGCTCCTCTCTATTCAACCTCCTCAGTTGGTCACAACAAAGATTTAACATTGATTTTTACGAAGATATGTATTTTTCAAATCAGAATGCGTATAATGACTTAAACAGTGAGCAATAAGGAGTCCATCAAACAAAGTTTTGTTGAGTCAAAGAATGAGCAAACCTATTAACCATAAATGTAGGGAGGGCAGCACGGTGGCCCAGTGGTTAGCACTGCTGCCTCACAGCGCCAGGGACCCGGGTTCGATTCCCGACTTGGGTCACTGTCTGTGTGGAGTTTGCACGTTTTCCCCGTGTCTACGTGGGTTTCCTCTGGGTGCTCTTGTTTCCTCCCACAGTCCAAAGGTGTACAGGTTAGATGGATTGACCATGCCAAATTGCCCCTTAGTGTCGGGCAACTAGCTGGGGTAAATGCATGGGGTAATGGGGATAGGGTCTGGGTGGGATTGTGGCCAGTGCAGACTCAATGGGCTGAATGGCCTCCTTGTGTAATGGAGGGATTCTATGATTCTATGGATTCTATGATAACAAATGCACAATCTCAAACATTCCGCACATACCTGCATGCACATTCTAGAAATATCTTCACTCAGCGGGCCGTGAATCTTAAGAATTTCCTACCCTAGTAAGCTGTCGAAGCTGAGTCACTGAACATATCCATAGAACCATAGAACATTACAGCACAGAAACAGGCCTTTTGGCCCTTCTTGCCTGTGCTGAACCATTTTTGTGCCTAGACCCACTGACCTGCACCTGGACCATATCCTTCCACACCCCTCTCATCCATGTCCCTGTCCAAGTTTTTCTTAAATGTTAAAAGTGAGCCCGCATTCACCACCTCATCTGGCAGCTCATTCCAAACTCCCACCACTCTCTGTGTGAAGAAGCCCTCCCTAATATTCCCTTTAAACTTTTCCCCCCTCACCCTTAACCCATGTCCTCTAGTTATTTTCTCCCCTAGCCTCAGTGGAAAAAGCCTGCTTGCATTCACTCTATCTATACCCATCATAATTTTATACACCTCTATCAAATCTCCCCTCATTCTTCTACGCTCCAGGGAATAAAGTCCGAACCTATTCAACCTTTCTCTATAACTCAGTTTCTCAAGTCCCGGCAACATCCAATATCCAATGCTGAGACAAACAGATTTGGAACTATTGAGAAGTTAAGGATTAGGGGGAGCAGGCAGGAAAATGGAGTTTAGGCCAAGATCAGATCAGACATGATCTTACTGAATGGTGAAGCAGATCTGAGAGATCAAATGACCTACTATTGATCCCATTTATGTTCTCGTGTTCTAAGAAGAGCTATCGCATGGGTAACATTCCCATTCCTGTCCCATGCAAGACTGTATTCACCATATGGCACGACGTCTGGAAGACAGATCTAATGTTTTCATTCTAAAGCATTAAAGCTGCTACAGTTCTCTGGAAGAGATGTTGGTGAAAGCTTTCGTTGTGCAAACAAGTGGCATGGGCAGTGGAGGGGTTGGGTGCGGGGGGGGGGGGGGGGGGTGGGGGGGGGGGGGGAGGGTGGGGGATGCTGGATTTTGTAGCAGTAACTTCTGTGAAACTGCCAGCATTTGCCATCACTGCCCCTACTGACAGTCACTTCTGAAGTCTGCACCTTCAGAAATCCGGAGGTTTCTGTTAGTGATTCTCTGCTTTTCCACACAGCATGCTGTTGAAGGCCTCTTGGATTGCAATCAATTAGAAATCACTGAACTAACCATTTACACTGTAATATCACAGTTAAAATAACCCCAAAACGTTATGAGGCTCAATTCAGTACGAAGTACTAATGATGCACTAAGTCATAGCTACTCCTGAAGAACCTCTCTGGCCCTGGAAAACAAATGTTATATCTGTGGAATACCAAATTTCTCCATTAGAAGACAAATTACAAGATTTTCAAAGTACTTATGATTTTTCAGCTTTAAGTGTACATCCCAAAAGTTTATTTCATTTGCACTAAAATTGATGAAAGATTAAGAATAATCAGTGCATCTTATTTTCTGACTGTAAGAGTTCTTCACTGTGATTGGCTACTTACCCTGCTTGATAACATTGCTATTATTGCACACTTGGAGCTGGATTTGCATGTGCCGAATTGGGTCGGCACGAAGTAAGCAACCAATGCGAATGGCTCAGACGTGTATCACAATGTTCCACCTCTATAAGAATACTGCACAGAAACAGGCCATTCAGCCGAACAAACCTATTCCAGTGTTTATGCTTCATCCGAGCCTCCTCCCTATTTCCACTTTTAAATCTATCATCATAACCCCTTATTGCCCTCTCTCTCATAGGCTTGTCTCGCTTCCCCTTAAATTCAGTACACGATTCACTTCAACCACTGCAGATGGCAAAGAATCCCACATTCTCACCACTCCAAGTAAAGGAGATTCTTCTGAATTTCCAATTGGATTTGCCTCTGTTCCTCACTCCAGATGATTTAAGCAAGGGTGCAGGATAGCAAGGATGGAGGGCGGGAAAATGAAGTCACTAGCATTGCTAACTGGGCACATTTAGTTCATTAAGCCACCCATTGAGAGCTTGTCTTCTAAGGTCTTGAAATTCTTGAGAACAGGCAGGCATCAGGGTCTGTGTAAAGTTAAATGCTGAGCAGAAACTGATAGCTAAGTTCCGCACACGAGGACAGCTTCAACCGGAATCTTGTGTTCATGTCACACTATCTGTGACCCCCCACGACTTGCCTGGGCTTGCAAAATCTCACTAACTGTCCTGGCTGGAGACAATACACACTTCTTTAACTTGTGCTTGGCCCTCTCTCCACTCACATTGTCTGTACCTTTAAGACTTGATTACCTGTAAAGACTTGCATTCCAACCATTATCTTGTAAATTGAGTTTGTGTCTGTATATGCCCTGTTTGTGAACACAAGTTCTCACTCACTTGATGAAGGAGCAGCGCTCTGAAAGCTTGTGCTGCCAAATAAACCTGTTGGACTTTAACCTGGTGTTGTGAGACTTCTTACTGTGCTTACCCCAGTCCAACGCCGGCATCTCCACATTAAAGTTAAATGCACCAGTCTGTCGGGATCAGTAGCACGGAAAGAAGTATAGTGGATTGAAAAAGTGCAAGTTTTGAAGAAACTCTGTTCCACTGCAATGAAATTTTGATAACACTAACATTCCCTACCTCATGTGGGGTTCCAGCACTCCATTTGCCCTGGCCAATTTGAAGACTCAGATACTTCCCTTTTCTTCTAAATCAAGTTTAACGTTTAAAGTTGATTTATTAGTATCACAAATAGGCTTACATCAGCACTGCAGTGAAGTTACTGTGAAAATCCCCAAGTTGGCACACTCTGGCGCCTGTTCGGGTACACTGAGGGAGAACGTAGCATGGCCAATGCACCTAAGCAGCACGTTTTTCATACTGTGGGAGGAAACTGCAGCACCCGGAGGAAATCCACACAGAGACGGGGAGACTCCGCACGACAGTGACCCAAGCTGGGAATCGAACCCGGGTCCCTGGTGCAGTGAGGCAGCAGAGGGGGTGGAAAAGGAACTTGAGAATATGCCCGAGCGAAATTATTTAATGTGGTGAGAGGCTTCACTGTATTCGGTATTTTTGAAAGAATAAGAGAACACATCTTCAATAGCAAGTTGTAATTCTCAGGAATTTTTTGTTCATCCTATGGAAGGAGGGGATGGTTGAAAGCAGAGCAACATCCTATATTATAAGGCAGCTGACTAAGACCGATTCCCCAGACAATTCAAGATGGATGATCTGTAGAACTGTGCACAAGAGTCTGTAGACACATTCTAACAGTACTGGACAAGAATCAAATAGGATTCACTGGGGGGGCCATGGTTTGCTGTTCTCACCAAAAAAAGGACAGAACTGTGAAATGCAATTCCCAAAAAACAGTAAAATTTGTTGAATCCTATATTCTGAAAACAGAAATTTCCTTATTCAGTCAACTGGGTATGATTAATATACTGCATACCAATCGTAGCCGTCCCAACTTCCGAATCCACAAGGCCTTAGGGACTCCTTCAGTAGCTAATCCATTATTTTCCACTATCCATTCCACTCAATGCCCTATGGTTTATTTGGGCAATTTAATTGTTGAAATTAATAGCAGCGTGGCTTCAGATAAGTCGGGAGGAAGAGGACGATTCTTTGACCACGTTAGCCCCAGGCTCAAACTCCGCTGGGCCGGTGAATCCAACGAGAGGCCCAAAACAGGATTTGTACCAGGCGTCAATCAGATCGCCATGCTCCTGGCCCATTACAGCTGCCGTGATCAGGGTCACACCAGAAAGGTCGAGAGTCTGATCAGAATTAATTTGTATTTATTTTAATCTCATTAATGAGATTAAAATAGAATTCAGTGGCCTCCCTGTATGCTCCTGCTACCCCCCCCCCCCCCCCCCGCCCCCCCAGAGGTCACGCAGGCGTAAATCACTACACGTCCCTAAAAGAGAAGACCACGGTGCCATGGACACAGATGAGGAGCAAGGAGGTGGGTACCATCCGTACACTTACCTCTAGGGTGCCCATGGGTAAAGCAGTCATTGGCAGGGGCAGAGGGGGGTCCTTAAAGGGAGATGGGTATTCCGGGAGCTCGGGCTGGGAAGGAGGGGTTGAGTTTGGGGGTCTCTCCTGGGAAAGGGGCTGTGAGGCTAGTCTTCTCTCTGTTGCTTTGAAAAACTTTGATGTGCTTTGTTTACATTCCATTTCATGGGTCATTAACTTCTACAAGCCTCTTGAGTGACAGCTGCAGGCTCTTTCAAAGGAGGGATTAGCTTTGTTTATTCATACAACTCTTCACCGTCCATTAACTCTGAAGTGCTTTCCCTTTTGAGCAAGTATTTTATATGACCATATATTTTTCAAAGGGATTTAATACTGGTCTGATGTGCTTCCGAGAAAGAACCGTTGTTCCGTTTGACCACATTTTTTTTTAAATCGGAGATTTTTTTCTACCTCTTGCCTGAGCACCATGCCTTTACTGGGGGCTGGTTTTAACTAATACAAGCAGCTGGCACAACCCAGACATTAAATTCCAAGGGTTCCTCAATGAGGACCTGCTTGCAGCCACTGTTGAGTTCTCTGAATAGATGTGAGAGGTTGGAACTGACAGGGTGCCAAGGGGCAGTGCCAGGATGGCATTGCAAGGGGTGGGGACCTGAAGGGAGTGAAGCCTTTGGTGACCTCATTTACTTGGGTGGGGGGGGGGGGGGTTGGTGGTGATGAAGGCGATTGCGGGTCCTGATACTGGCGATTGTGGGGGGTGGACGGAGGGCGCAATGTCCTGATGCCAGCAATTGGGGGGGGGGGGGGGGTATGATGCCCCAATGTCAGCGAGGATGTGGGGGAGGGGGGGCTGCACCCTGATTAACATTTTTTTCTCGAAACTCATATATTTAACACGATGTAACTTCAATAACTTCCAC
Organism: Mustelus asterias; assembly: GCF_964213995.1. Classification (NCBI taxonomy): domain Eukaryota; kingdom Metazoa; phylum Chordata; class Chondrichthyes; order Carcharhiniformes; family Triakidae; genus Mustelus; species Mustelus asterias. The sequence continues at coordinate 20,003,961 of NC_135806.1, forward strand.
ACGCATCCCATACATGTAAACTTTGCAGCTTTGGATCCTTGCATCACCAGATCCTCCAAGTCACCAAAATGGAGCTCTGGCACATTGTCAAGTCTGGGGTCCTTTCCCCGGCACCAACAAATCATGCCACTTCTCTGCAGAGAAATGAACAATTTGAGTTTGATCATCAAACTTTTCATGATTTGAATAATTGACTGGCATCACACCTGAGTCAATTTGCACATTTTCTCCCTGCAGTCCCACAAAAAAAGCTGTTAAAAATCGACAATCTCAACTATTTTTTTTTAGTTGACTCCTCGCTAAAAATGCCAAAGGATAATTAACTTTTGCTTGAACAAATGGAATCTTGCAGTCAAGTTCCATCTTCAGGGATTACGCTAATAATTATAACAATCTGCAACATTAATTTGCACACACAAGTTGAATTTTCCACCTTCCTGAAGGCCTTGGTGGAGCAACAATTGATGAGGTTTTTTTGGAAAATGTTATTGAAAATTTTATCACATTTTGGCATTGTTTTGAAATCGCAAGGCACTCTTCCACTCAGATCAAACCAATTCCTTTTATTCAGTCACAGGCTGTACGCCAACACTGATGAACATTTCTTTTTAATCAATACTTAGTAATCTTTAGAAGAAAAGCCACAGTTCATTTGAAATTTGTCATTTGAAACATTCCATACTTGTTACTGATGGAACTGTCAACAGGAAAGGAGCCCTAATTATTGCTTTGCTCACTTTCCTCAGTCAAAGCCAAGACTTTGTCCAGAATAAGCGATTAGGAAGATCGGAGGTTTCTTTCCCATCTGTGCCATTCTCAGTTGCAGTGACAATTGGCCACCCAAATTATTACGGGGAACAAAATCACCCAACAAAAACTCATGGAATATGGTATAGGGGGAAAGTCAATAAAACAGGTCATTTAAATGGCTCCCAGAGTCGATCAAACACAGTTCTGTCAAATAAAGGCTTACCAGATAGGTAGAGTGAAGGCCAATCGATTGGGTTAACTTGGCTTATTTATTTATTAGTGTCACAAGTAGGCTTACATTAACGTTGCAATGAAGTTACTGTGAAAATCCCCTCGTCGCCACACTCCGGCGCCTGTTCGAGTACACAGAGGGAAAATTTAGCATGGCCAATGCACCTAGCCTGCACGTCTTTCAGACTGTGGGAAGAAACCAGAGCACATGAAGGAAACCAATGCAGACACGGGAGAACGTGCAAACTCCGCACAGACAGTGACCAAGCCAGGAATTGAACCCGGGTCCCTGGTGCTGTGAGGCAGCAGTGCTAATCACCGTGCATTTCCGTTTCTAAAGGCTCTTATGGTATTTCAAACTGACTTTTCATGTTAAATGCTATCTCAAAGTTCCATCCAACAGCTTTTATAAATGTACAAGTCCACGAAAAAAAAGGCATGGTGGTGTATTTCAGGTAAATTGCTCCTATGCTGAGTTCTATGAGAATATACGACAGCTGCTTAAAAAAAAGTAAAAGCTCTGTCACATGTGCTGGAATAGGGCATGACCAGAATTCACATTGCATTTAACTCCCCTGCATTTTTAATTGGTCTTTGGCTTTTATGCTCAAAGTGCTGTGGTATATTTGCATGTTACAGCAAGCGGCGGAACACCTTGTCTACGACAGCGGCAGATAATGCAGAAGATCCATTTGTCTTCCACGCTACTTGGACTCACACACACACACTTCTGATCCATTAATATCTCAGCAATGCTTCCTGTACTGATAGCTCACGTTTCCCCCACATTTCCGCTCCTGTGGTACTTAGAAACCTATCAGTTCCTGATTACTGACTTGCACATTAGAAAGCAATCACAGCAATCCAGTGACGCCTACTGCAGCTGGGGTGGATTCAGCAGTCAATATGGAGACTAAACCTAACAACTGTGAAAATAATTTGATTTATTCATGCATAGATGGCAAATACCAGTAATTACATGCTCCAAGATACTTTCTGTGAGCTTCAGTTGCGTGATCTCTGTATTAGTTTGTTTAGAAGTCCATCCTCCTATAATGAAGAGTCATTCACTGACGATTTTAATGTTTACTCTTTTTATGAAAAGATTTCCTCACTATTTAGGTAGTATTAGGAAAGCTGATCATAATGAAAATTAAACAAAAAGGAGATTTCAATTCATCTTCTGTTCTTCCCCAGGCCAACACAAGATCATGCAGCTAAAAAAATCTCTGGCAACTCTGAGCCCGAAGCCAATCCGTCATCAAATACTCACAGATATGACTAAATTGGAGTATTAATAATTCATAAAGGAAGGTTGGGGGGGGGGCGGGGGGGAGGTATTGTTGAAAGAATAGTTGCAAGAATGCAGAATAAGCTGACAGGACATTCAGTAGTATGTGAAATAAATTTATTTTTATCACTTTATTGGCATGGAAAGTGACCTTCATACTGAGTGTTATACCAGCACAAGCTTAGTGGTTATTTACCTACAGACTAAACAAACACTCACTCTGCTTTAGGAACGTAACAGTGGCACAGTGGTTAGCACTGCTACCTCACATGCTGGTTAGGTGCATTGGCCATGCTAAATTCTCCCTCAGTGCACACGAACAGGCGCCAGAGTGTGGCGACTAAGGGATTTTCATCATAACTTCGGAGGCGATTCACCCATCGCGACCCGCAAGTTTTCTGGCGGGTCAGGTCGAGAAATGTGCGTGCTGGCCATTTCGCGGGATTCGCACATGCGCGTCTCCAGAGCCGGAGAACAGTCGCAGTCGGGACTGCGCTGAAAACCAGCGGGAAGAGAGGTAAGCGATTTAAATCTTTTTAAAATGTATTTTAAATCTAGTTTAAATGTGATTATCGGGCCCAGGACGGAACCTGCCGGGCCCGATAGCATCTCCCATCCCGCCAGAAGTATTTCACTCCAGCGGGGTTTAGAGCAGCTCCCCATGTTCGGGGAACTAGCGGGAGACCCTGCCGGAATGAAGGGGGGACAATCGGGGGCCCCCCCTCGGGGGTCAGGCAGCTGGGGGTGGTGCCCCCTGGGCATGGGCACCCTGGCAGTGCCAGCATGTGCCCCCAGCACTGCCCATGCCCAGGGGACACCTTGGCACTACCCATTGGGCATCGGATAGTGCCAATGGGGTGGGGCCTATTGTGGGCGGAGTCTAGGGACAATCAGTGTGGATGGAGGGTCCTGCTGCCACTCCGCATGAGGATAGGTCTGGGCTGGAAGGAGGCCAGCGTTCGGGATGAGGGGGGTGGGGGGGGTCTGCCTCCAGGGGCATCAGCAGCAGGAGGGTCTGCGGGGTGAGGGGTTTGCCACTGCTGGGTGTGGGGGGGGCTGGACATTGGGGTGCTCCGGAATGGGACGGGTGGTGGGGGGTGGGGCTGGCCTGGCAATTGTCGTGGGGGCTGCGATCGGACGTTGTGGGGGGGGGGGAGGGGGGGGGGGGGGGGGGGGGCACATGCGCAGAGTTCCAGAACTGTCAGACTCCGGCGCAAATAGGCCCCGCCCCCAGGTTTTTAATGCTATTCAGGACTGTGACCTCTGCAGTGCACAGAGTGCGGAGGTTCGGGTCTGAAGCTGCACTGAAAATAAAACAGTTGCGATCTAGACCGGTTTTCTTGCCAATTCAACACTTTTGGGAGAATCGCCCCCTTCATTTCCGTGTTAATGCAAGCCTACTTGTGACACTAATAAATAAACTAAGCTAGATGTCACGCTGAAAAATAGGCACAACTCCACAGGATTAAATGGATCTTAAATCTGCTTCACTCATACCGATAACGCATCTCGGTCTGAATTTTACAATCGAGGATGGGCCCCACTCCCCTGCGTAAAGGTTGGGGGTGAGCCCCCACCTGCTTGGTCAGCTTGCACTGCAGCTTTCTAATGGACACCAGGTCATTGATTGGCTTGAGGTGGGCCTTCCGCCCCCATTAGACAGTAAGTCCTGTACCCCTCTGGTCTCAGTGGTGTCATGAGCAGTAGTAGCTACAACCGGAACCGCAGCCAGTTCAGTGAAGGCGTGCTGCAATAGAGTCAAGATAATTCCGGGGTCTCACCAGAACCAGGCTGGCAGGCCCCAGGAAGGGGGGGTGGTCAGTAGGGTGTGGGGCTGTGATCGACAGGGCAGTGTAGAGGGAGAAACACAATGGGGGGATTACTTTGAGGGGCACAATGTGCCCGAAAAGGAAGCAATCTTGCCCCCACACCATTCAGCGAAATGTGGCGGCAAAGAATAAAAGAAAAGAACAAAAAACAGTACAGGTCCACACAGATGCCTCTCGAACCTAATATTTTCTTGCCTCTACTTGAGCCATATCTTTCTTTTCCCTGCCTCTTCATGTATCTATCCAGATACCTCTTGAACGTTGGCATAGAATCTGCTTCCACCACCTCCTCCAACAGCGCGTTCCAGACATTAGAACATAGAACATAGAAAAGCTACAGCACAAACAGGCCCTTCGGCCCACAAGTTGCGCCGAACAATTTCCTTACCTTCGAGGCTCATCTATAACCCTCTAACTTACTAACCTCCATGAACCTATCCAAGTCTCTTCAAAGACTCAATCGAATCCACTTGAGTCCGCTTGGCATTCACCATCCTGTGTGTGAAAAACTTGTCCCTTACATCTCTTTTAAACTTTCCCCCTCTCACTCTCAACCTATGTCCCTGAGTAATTGACTTTTCGACCCTGGAAAAAGACTCTGACTATCCACTCTATCCAAGCCTGTAATAATCTTGAAAACCTCTATCAGGTCCCCCCTCATCCTCCGATGCTCCAGTGAAAACAATCCAAGTTTGTTGAACCTTTCTTCATAGTCCATATCCTCCAAACCAGCAACATTCTGGTAAATCTCTTCTGCATCCTTTCCAATGCATCAACATCCTTCCAACAATGTGGCAACCAGAATTGTACACAATACTCCAAATGCGGCCTAACCAAAGTCTTATACAGTTGCAACATGATTTTCCAATTCCTGTACTCAACACTCTGATCAATGAAGGTCAATATGCATACACCTTCTTGACCACCTTGTCCACCTGAGTTGCCACCTTCAGGGAACTGTGGATCTGCACGCCTAGATCCCTCTGTTTGTTAATATTTCTAAGGGCTCGACCATTTACTGTATACTTTTCTTCTGCAGTAGATCTTCCAAATCGCATCACCTCACATTTGTCCGGGTTAAATTCCATCTGCCATCTTTCGGCCCAGGTCTTCAGCCGATTTATATCCTTCTATATCCTCTGACAATCCTCCTCACTATCCGCTATTCCCCCAATTTTCATATCATCGGCAAATTTACTAATCAGATCACTTACATTTTCCTCCAAATCATTGATATATATTTCAAGCAACAGAGGCCCCAGCACTAATCCTTGTGGGACACTGCTTGTCACAAACCTCCAGGTAAAAAAGTACCCTTCTACTGCTACTCTCTGCTTTCTATGCCCAAGCCAATTTTGTATCCATCTTCCCAGCTCACCTCGGATCCCGTATGACTTCACCTTCTCTATCAGCCTGCCGTCAGGAACAACATCCACTGTCCTGCCCTGGTCAATTTTTTTGTCACTTCCTCAAAGAACTCAATCAAGTTTGTAAGACACAACCTCCCCTTCACAAAACCATGCTGCCTATCGCTAATAAGCCTATTCTCTTCCAGATGTGAGTACATCCTGTCCCTTAGAATCTCCTCCAACAATTTCCCTGGACATTTGGTGCCACTCCCCACACTGAAGCTAAAATTCCACTGGAAGTGGGAGGAAGCACTTAAGTGTCCCACTAATTGGCAACTTATGGGCCTAAATTGGCATCTCCTGCCATCGGTAAAACTGCAGTATGGGTGGGAATGGGAGGGTAAAGTTAAAGTTAAAGTTAATTTATTAGTCACAAGGTGAGGCTTACATTAACAGGGCAATGAAGTTACTGTGAAATTCCTCTAGTCACCACAGTCCGGCGCCTGTTCGGATCAATGCACCTAACCAGCACATCTTTCAGAACGTGGGAGGAAACCCACGCAGACATGGGGAGACTGTGCAAACTCCACACAGACAGTAACCCAAGGCGAGAATCGAACCCAGGTCCCTGGCGCTGTGAAGCAGCAATGCTAACCACTGTGCTACTGTGCCGCCCCAGTAGGCGTTGGGAATGATGGCCTGACATGAACTCCAATTTTAGGGCACTTCCCCTCCCCCTCCCCCTCCCTCCTCACCCCCCGCCTCCCCCATCTCTCTTCCCTCCCACCCCCACACAGCTGTCATCCTACCACTGGGGCCAGTAAAACTCAGCCCCTCATCTTTGTAATTTTTACTGTGCCAACATTTCCGACAGTAACGGAAACATTTTCCACTCTGCATTAGTTACCTTTAGACAACAGGGGATATTAGTCTGGGAAGTTGATTAAAAGCTATCAACAACTTAACTAGGGCTTGGGTGGATCGATTCTAACATGCAAGATGCAGGCTATTAATGCTGGAGATGAAGAACGGAATTCTCCGATGATGTATGCCTCGTCATCATTAACAGCAAGAATGGAGAATCTGGTGCTCAGCCAAATATCCATTCACTGCCGCGGGACCGGAGAATCCCAGCCGCGGACGAGGTGGGAGAATCCCGGTTGTGATCTCTTTCACAACGCTACCTCTACTGACAACACACCAGGTACAATCCAGATGGCTGTGGCCAACTTTCTTTAATTGACAGGGCTTATATCGGCAATGCTGGCACAAGCTGGGTGGTGGTCCAGTTTACTCTTAAAACCTGAAGTGCATGCATTCTGGACCCTGATCAGCTTTCAGAGGAAGAGAACACGGAAGTGATAATCTTGGTGCAAGTGTCATCGTCAGGAACACCATAAGTTTAGAGGCTCTTTTCCGGGATTTCTGTACCATATTTACCATCTAAATGGCATTAAAAATCACAGCACTGCAAAAGATATAAATATTAATGGGCTGCAAGATAGAATGCTAAGGATTACCGGGGGCCCACATTCCATCCAGTTTGCATCACGGCAAAAGAGTTCCAATACAAATCAAAGACCTGTTCTGTCTATCCATCTGGAGCACAACAGTTTTCTTTTATAGTCAGCTGCAGAGGCTGCACCGCCTGCCTCAAGTGTGGTACACTTCACTCCATGAAACAATGGAGTTTTTGCTGTGCATAATATCACTTTAGAGACGACAAAAAATAATCAACATAAATTTACTGGAATTTAATTCCCAAAAATCCCTTGCCGATTTTGTTGCTGAAATTCCTCCTGTCTGAAAAAAAAACACAATTACAAGATACAAATAGATTTTTTTGAAATATGATTTATTTTTAGCAGAGCCAGGAAAAGGAGCAATTTATTTTTGCGCATCTTCAACATTTTAGGGTCAAAATCGATCTAAAATATTTATGAAGAAAATAACGGAGTATTTATTCTATCGAGTAAGTATTTCTACAAATTAGACAAAACACTGCGCACTGACAGATTGGGAACAGAAAAATTCTAGACCAGTTGACAAATGGCAGGGCATGTTTCATTTTATTATTGTAATTAGCTCAGGCAATTAGATTAATTATTTGATTGGTACTGGTGCTGATGGCCATGCTTAAATGTGTAACAAGTGCTTCTTCTCTAACATTCCTCCTCTGCCATATTCACAGCATCGCAAGGCACAAAATCACATTGAGCCACCTTCATGGGAAGAGATGGGTATTTTGATTAAATATTGCTGCCTTTTCAAAGAAAGTTGTGCACATAAATTCCTAAAAGCATGCTGACTTAATTTAATTATAATGTACAGTGAAGTAGCTCAGCACATTTCAGCACGTTAGGTGGCACCTTGAGTTAGAACAATGGTGCGGTTGCAGCTCAGGAGAGTAAGAAAACGATAAGGAGGCAAGAACAACTTCTGCATTTCTTGAAATTCAATGTGCAGACAGAATTGCACAGACCTTGCCGCACGATCTTTATTGAAGTTATTTCGGAGTCAGCCAGACAGACATTACAGTAATGAAGTGTGGTGGGAGGAAAGTTTTACGCAGGAGCAGAATGTGTTGGGTCTCGCCGTAGCAAACTGCATTGTGCCCACCGCTGCTCTTGTCCTTCAACACATTGAGTGGAGAACAATTAGTTCTCTTTCCACTCTGCCATTATTGCAAAACTAAAGTACAAATAGACTGATTTTGTACTCCAAAACTGACTGCAAAAAAACAATCAATGCAATAGTCTGCTTATTTCAGTCATGAGGAGTGCTTTTCGAACTTCGTGACTGAGCCACCTACAAAGGAGAGAATTATGTTGAAGATATAGAAAAACCATGCAGAAGTAACCACTGAAAGGCACCGTTAGGAAAATGGTAGACATGGGTACATGTTAGCAAGCAGGAACAAACCAGTACAGCTGAATTTCTAAGGACTTGATGTTTTGGAGAATCACTTAAGGACAAGGATGCCGAGAAATATTTCAGGGATTAGGAAATGGCAGCCTTAACTCCCAGTGATATTGTCAAAAATTCTCACTGTTGTAGGGTGTTGGTTATCTTTTGGTAGGTCTTAATGGAGTCTTTGTAGTCTTAAATAGTTTAACTACATGTATTCATTAATTACAGGAACTATGTAATGTTTCGAGTTAGGAGCTATCTCCATGCTTTCTGGTGTACATGAATCTGTCAAGCACTACAGTGACCCTGAGGTGTAGGTCATGTGTTTTCTGGCATCACTGTGTGGGTGGTACTGCACTCAATCCCATGTTAACCCTATTTAAACCTATTTGTGCCAGAACCTTATACTACACCTTCCCCAAGCCATTATCCAATGCATTTCTAATTACTCTTGTTTACCCGGTGTTTTTACATTACTCCCATTCCATCTGCTCTCTTTCAAGTCTCAGTTCATAGCTTCAGACAGTTTGGAGACCTTATGAACCTTGTACATCTTGTTCGCACGACTGTCAGAGGAGTGGTAGTCTCTGTCACTACAGATAAAGTCTGTTGATTTGGAGGCTGTTCTGGCTTCTGAGCATCTTTTCATCCTCCTTTCCATGGTGAACTGCTCTTTGTTGATTTGGCAGTTGTGGTGATTGTTGTTGTTAATTTGTCCCATTTTCTCTGAGATGGACAAATGATGTGCTCCGCCCCACAGCATATATTCCTCTTCTTGTATCATGTGGCTCATCATGATATCCTCTATAATGGAAGATGGTAATTTCTGTTCAGAGGATGTGGGTTTTTAGTAAGCTCACCTTTGTATTTGACAGCGCAGTGGCAATGGACGGCTGCTACTTGGTTTCAGCACCATCTGTAGCACTGGCACTTTGGCTGGAGGTTGCAGCATTTGCTCTATGGTCAGAGTGTTAACCTCATCAACAGTTGTCAGAGCCAACGGTTGAAGTTCTTCTGGTTATTGGTTGCTCATTTGTCATTCCTCCATTGGAGGCAGCATGGTGACCACCTGGGTAGGTAACTACACTGGCCAATGATAGCTTTCCAGTGCCTGTTACGAAAAAGGACAAACCTGCTCTGCAAAAAGAGAGGATAGTTCAGAGCTGCAGTCCCAGTCAGGATTCTTGTTGAAGCTCTCAGGAATTTGCAATGATTATAATTTACAATAGTTGTTGTCCTGACACTTTCTGCCATGCTGAGGAGATTCAGAGCTGCACAGGCATCTCTGCTCGAGAGAAAATTGCTCGTTACAGATAACATACATCAGCCAATAGATTTGTTTCCCGCAGTACCTTACTGGTTCCAGAATCATGCCTATGACCAGAAGTTGGATTCCTTCCAGCCCATAGGGCGATGTGCCTTTTGTTCAGAGCCAGAGGGGTCTCAGCCACAGTTCTTTGTCCAGGAGGACCATAACACTGGCTCCCGTGCCCAATTTATAATTTGTGAGATGGGCATTGATCAAAACGTCTGCATTCCAATACGAAGATCCAGGATTCTGACCTCACCCAAAATGCATGGCTGTGAGTCCTCTTGGTGTGCAGTCTCAGCCCCCTGAATTATCTTTGGGTCTTCTGTGCATTTCGATGCTTGGGCTTTTCACAGTTTGCCAAAGTGCCCAATTTTGTCACACTGAAATCACTCACTGAAATTGCAGGACAATCATCTCGCCTGTGGGAATACTTTACTCCACAGTGCAGGCATGGTTGATCTACTCGTCAGTTCAAGTACAGCTTGCCTTGGCCTGGCGTGCCCCAGTTTCTGTGCTGTTTAAGTAACTGGTTTCTCGGGTTTCCTTTGTACCAATGTTTATTTACTCCTCTTAAAATGGGCCTGTGCTGCACATGGAGTCCAGACTGCCTGACATTCTGGATAGCTTCCTCAAGGATTAAATCTTCCTGTGATTGTAACATGAGAGAGCGTCTTCCACTCTTCTCACAACTATTCGATCCCTGACAAGTTCATGTTTTAGGTTTCTATATTCACAGCCTTCAGCCATCCTGTACAAGTCATAAAAGAATAAGTCAACATTTTCTCCTGGCTGCTGAACACATTAGATTTATTAAATTTAGCTCTTTCAAGGATTTTATTACTTCTTATAGGTAAAAAAAAATCAAACGTTTTTAGAACATCTTCAGATTTAGCAGCTGATTCACTGATTCCTTGTCTAGCAACAATGTCATCCACTATAGGGCCTACTGAGTAAAGCAGCATATTACTTGTTGAGCTTCTGTCCTTTTACCCAGACCTGAAGCAATCGTGTATCTAAGGAATCTCTTTCTCCAAAGTTCCCAATTACGTGATTAGTCTGAGTCTTGTACAAGTCCAAATTGATCTGGAAGAGTGGATTTCTGATCCATGGTTAAAAATTTTAAAGTCTAGTTTCAGTTTTAAGAAATTGCTGAAATTACAATGGTTGCTTGGATCAGCAAGCTCAAACTTCCCTATTTCAGCATTATGCTTTAGAGTTGTGAAAATGTCAAATACCGGTCTTTGCTGGGCTTCAAAGCTGATTCTTTAGTCACAATGCTTCCAAATTAATTAATTATTTCTCCTCCCCTCCTCGGAGCTGACTTGGGGATATGTTTATTCCAACGGACTTCTTAAACGGCAATTTCTGACAACTGAAATATTTAAAAATTTCTCAGGACTGGATGCACCCTGGAATTTAAACGTTTTAGCTCATCCCTAGTCGGCTGATGCTGCAACTGGGAAACAAAGAGATCCCATGGAATCCTCTACTGTAGTGAGGAATTTTAAACATCAGCCTTCAGCTTCCAAGCCATTCTCGAGAGCTTTTCCCTGGTGATTTTCCTCTGCGTGTTTGCTTCTCGAACTTTTCAGCAGGTCAGAATGTTTCTTCAAATTTTTCATCAGTCTTGCATGATTTTCGTTTTTCTCAGCGTTTTTTGTGAGGTTTTGAGTTTTTCCATTTGTTGCTGCCATGCTGTAGGGTGTTGGATATTATTCAGTAGTCTTCGTAGTCTGAGGTAGGTTAATTACATGTATTTATTAACTACAAGAACATTCGTATACATAGTAAAGGGTTGGAGTTAAGAGCTGTCTTCCTCCTTGACAGTGCACATGGTTCTGTCAAACACTAGGCTGACTCCAGGATGCGGTCATGTGTTCTCTTACATCATTGTGTGGACTGCACTGTGCCTTGTCCCACGTTAACCCTATATGTACGGCATGGTGACACAGTGGTTAGCACCTCTGCCTCACAGCACCAGGGACTCAGGTACAATTCGTGGCTTGGGTATCTGCACGTTCTCCCCGTGTCTGCGTGGGTTACCTCCAGGTGCTCCGGTTTTCTCCTGCAGTCCAAAAGACGTGCCATGCTAAATTCTCCCTCAGTGTACCCGAACAGGTGCTGGAGAATACTGACTGCGGGATTTTCACAGTTAATTCATTGCAGTGTTAATGTAAGTCTACTTGTGGCACTAATAAATAAACTTTAGACTTAAACTTATGCTACACTCAGAATCAAAAATGCAAACAGGAGAGACAAGACAACTATCATTTACCACAGTAAAGTTGTACATTATCTATGGGCTTGGAATTGTGCAGGCTAGGTTGATTGGTCATGCTAAATTGCTGTTTCGTGTCAGCAGGACTAGCAGGGTAAATACATGGGGTTACGGGGATAGGACCTGGGTGAGATTGTGGTCAGTACAGGCTCGATAGTCTGAATGGCCTCCTTCAGCACTGTAGGGATTCTATGACAATGGGCCTTCCTCATCCTGTTGACAAATATACTATAAAAAATGTATTTGATTTATATATTGCAGTTTTTTGACTGCAGAACAAAAAAATGTGTTTTGTTTCAATAAAAACATCAAATAAAGTTAATCTTATTACCTCTTCAAATGCTGCCCTTATTGGGAATAAATGGGAAAAAGAATTTTCAAGTGCAACTGAAATACTGACTGCTAATGAGCACTGAGCTCCTTGTTGAATGAGTAAGACATGGCAGGGATTCTCCAAATCATCATTAGCTTTCTCAGCAGCATCCTGCCACCCAGTCGCGCACTCTCAGGTAAATGAGCTACCCCAGGAAGCTGGATATGGTGACCAGCCCCCATGTAATTCAAACTGACTTTGAACTAAGGCACTTGAAAGTCATGATGCAACATGAAATTGATAAGTCTACAGTTGCAGAATTGCTCAGAGTCTTTCTACCTTAGTGGTTGCACAGCTCTGATACAAATATAACACTACGTGAGAAAACTATCAATTACCATCCTGTCTTGTGATTCAGCTGACTTCATAGGCCCTTAGCTACATACGTTCACACTCCCACTAAACAGAAGGATACAACGGACTATCCCCAATAAGAGAATAGTGCAACAAAGACATTCACACACTACTTAAAGGAAAAGTGGTTCACAAATGTGCTATGTAATGAAACAAAGAGGCATGTACAACATGCTCGCTGAGGATATTTATGTGAACACTTGTCACCTCAAGAGCAATTCTCAACATAAATTCTAAAATATCAAAGCTTCATGTGTCATTACTTTTGACAGCTATCACATTTAATCTATGTAAATATCCAAACAGAGAGAATTATACATTCATAGAATTGGGGAACAATGCAACCAATAGGAAGATTATAAATGAAGACAGTCACATTTTCAATAAAGACGAAGAAAAATAGTTTAAAAGACACCCCTCCAGTCCCTTCTAATTGCAGCATTAATATAGATGCAGGGGGTAGGGGGGGTGGTCAGGGTTAGGGTTAGCTCAGATAGCAGACAACAAGTGTGTGGTTCAGAATGAGGCCAACATTGTAAGATTCGATCCCCTTTCTGCCAGAGTCGACGTGGGGCCAACCTCCTCACCCTGTCCCATCACAACATCAAAGCATGAGCCGCTGTTCGGTGACTGAATATTCAAGAATGCTACCCATAGCAGGATCCAATTTTTCTCAAAGGATTCCAAGGGTTTTCCTTCTGTAACTCTATTTGGAAATTTATTCCATTTATCAGATCTGATTTTCTTCCTGCCTGTGTGTAAAAGAATTGACGTGGATGCGTAATGGAAGCATTCTCCAAGACGACAGGCTGGTAAATTACCAATCCAATTCATAATTCTGCTAATGCTTCATCAGTTGCACTGGAGTACTTTGGGAGCTAGCTAATAAAATTGGTCACATTTGGGCAAACCGAGTATCTTTACAGAACCTTTGAAGCTCACACGGCAGTTTAAGAAAACAGTTAATAAATCATATGGGATCCTTAGTTTTACAAATAGAGACATGGGGGTAATTCTCCGGCCTCCCAGTCGCGTGTTTCTCAGTGGTGGGAGGTGGCAAGCTGTTCACTGGCAGCGGGATTCTCTGGTCCCGCCGCTGTCATTGGGATTTCCCATTGATGTCACTGCAGGTCGCTGTGAAACCCACGGGAAGGGGTGCGTTGCCAGCGGGACGGGAAGAACCCGGTGGCATGAACCAGCTGGAAAATTCCTCCCTCAGTCATTGTGCTCTCGTTGGTGGTGAGCAGGGATTGTAATTAGGCAGAATGATGGCGTACTGCATCCCCGCTACCTTCCAGCCTCTGCCAGATTTATGTTCTGGGCAGGAAGGTCCATGGTCGAACCTACTGGCCCGCTGCCTATTGAGGTCCTTAAGTGGTCAATTACTGACCACTTAAAAGCCTCATCCCACCACCGCTGACATTAACCCAGCTGTGAGGGAGCCTATCCCCCATATGAAGCGCACAGCAACTCAAACCATTCAGTCAGCTTGTCAGTTACGGGTAGGAGAGTCCCTCAGTCAAAGACATTTAATGCTTGATTGAGGGACCTTACTTTGGGATGTGGGGTGAGAGCTACTAAGGGGCCATTACTGCTAACCACTGGACACTACTCTCGCCATGACCCCAGCCCACATAACCAAACCCCATTACTTATCTATAACCTGGATCATAGAATCACAGAATCCCTACAGTGCAGAAGGTGTCATTCGGCCCATTGAGTCTGCACCGACTCAGAGTATATTACCCAGACCCTCTCCCCTGTCCTATCCTCATAACCCCACACATTGTCCATGGCCAATCCACCTCACCTGCAAATATTTGGGCTGTGGGAGGAACCCAGAGTACTCGGAGGAAATCCACGCAGACACAGGAGGATGTGCAAACTCCACAGAGCCAGCCACCCAAGGCAGAATTGAACCTGGGTCCCTGGAGCTATGAGGCAGCGGTGCTAACCACTGTGCTACTGTGCCGCCCTGGTATGTCCTAATCCTGGGAATCTGATGCTTGTCAGTCGTCCAGCAGCCACGGCCACTCCTGTTGCACTGCTGAGTACAAAAGTGGCCAATCATTGATTGGCTGGCCTCTCTTCATAGGTGGGACTTCTTCCCCTAGGGTCTTGATTCCAGGGGAAGGTCCGCCAATGGCCTCGCCACTGGCTGGAGGCTTAGCGGGCGGATCAGCAGACCTTCTCAAAAAGAGTGTCTCTCACCAGCCCTCCAGCCAGCAGTGAGACTCCCAGTCCCACAGCAGAATTCCACCCATAGGCTGAAAAAGTCAAGACATTAAACTAAACCGACATAAAGCACTGGTCAGCCCAGCAGGAGTAATGTATCCAGTTTGGGGCACCACACTTCAGGAAGGATATGAAATGGTTGGAGAGGTAAATAGTTTCAGGTTCAGACTGGAAAAGCTGAGATTTTTCGTTTTAGTGCAAAGAAGGCTGAGAGATTTGCTCGAGGTGTTTAACACCATGATGGATTCAGATAGAGTGAATAGAGAAATTGTTGCCAATGGCTAAATCGCCGGTAACAAGACAACACAAGTTTAAAGTGACTGGCAAAATAACCAGACACTGCATGAGGAAAGCTGTTCTTGTTCAATGAGTGGTGAGAATATGGAATGCACTGTCTGACAAATTAGAGGATGCAATTTCAATAGTACCGTCAATAGGGAACTGGATAAATTCTGAAGGAGAAAGAAATTGCGGGGACAAGGCAAAACAATGGGCTAGTAGCACTAATTTGATTGCGCCTTGAAAGAACCAGTCTAGAATTGGTGGGTTAAATGGCCTCCTTCTGTGCAGCACTATTTTATGATTCTATGAATGCAACAACAATCTTTTTTTTAAAACAGAAAACAGAAGGAACTTGAAGATGACCTTGTGAAATATGTGGGGGAAAGGAGGGAGGAAATAATTAAGTAAAGAGAGGTAGAAATAGTCTTATATAGAACTACAGAGCAATGACGGAAAGAGAGACAGATTATCGCAATGTGCCCAAGAGGCACAGGGTGAGCAACATCAAATAAGTGAATTAAATAAAGTTTATGACATCAGTTACAGGAAATAACATGAGAAGGATAGAGCATGCAGCTAACTCAATATAACCATCAGTCCAATATGAGGTAATGATGCACAAAGGACAGTAATGCAGACCACCAGCTGGAGAACCAGCGAGAACCCACATTGCCCCTGTTCAGGAAGGTCCACTGCATTAAATGCCAATTAGACATTTAGCTGGGCAGCAGATGACCTTTCCTGAGATCAAGGACCCTGGGGAAATATCAGCCCCCCGAGCTGACGGCCAACCTGAGGCCAACAGCTCTTCAGGTGGCTAAAGGGATCAAGCGGCATGGAGAGAAAGTGGGAATGGGATACTGAAAGTGCATGATCAACCAATATCATATTGAATGGTGGTACAAGCTCAAAGGGCTGAATGGCCTACTCCTGCACCCATTATCTATGCTTCTATGTTTCATTAATTGGCATCATCAATGGAGAGGCATTTCCAGCTGCTGGAACTACAGCCACTCAAGGACCAATATTGCGGTGGACCCAGGCACTGTAGCGATGGTGGGATGGGGTGGTGGTGGAACGGAACAGATGGTTTGGCAGCAAGATGGGGGAGGGAAGAGATATGGTGGCTCTGAGCAGGTTCCCCCGCCTTCCCAATGCCAGATCGCTCCATCAGGCACTAATGCCTGACAACAAACTTTGGGGGGGGTCATCACCCGTCACCCTCTCATCCGATTAAACGTACTCCCTGCCACCAAACTCTGGACGAGGAAGGGAATTAAATTCTCCCCGGGGAAGTTAGGATGAAAAATGAAAATTATAGAATGTAAAATGAAGGAGGTTTGTGTAAATTTGTACAAAGCACTGTTTGGATTTCATGTGGATTATTGTACCCAATTCTGGTACTACAGTGAAGACACTGGAGAGGGTATATAAGCAATTAAATTGTCATCTTAGATCTGGCATCTGAGTTACAAGCTAAGTCTACAGACACTGAGGATATTAACACTGAGAAGAGGAGGAGAGAACCTATTTAGATACTTAAGTTTCTGAAGGGCATAGATAAATTGAACGCTAATAATATGCTTGACATGTCATTAACTCTACCACAAACTCAAGGTCAAAAGGGAAAAAGTGAACATGAAGGTGGGGATTTTCAGCTCCTGTTTTTGGTGGGCAGGACTCAGGTGAGCCAGAGTGCAATTTAGGCCAGCCAGATTTTCCACTGTGGTTGTCTCTGCCCCACCAATGTCGGAATGGGAATCCTGACAATCAGTGTCTGATTATCAGGCCTTTACGCCTGATATTTCCCTTCCTGTCCCCCTCCCGTTACATCATCCATTGCTGAATCATGCTCAGAACATTTTGGCAATTACCTTGTCTTCTAAAACGCTATTCCAGTAACATCATACCAAGAACACTTTTTTTTATCGTTACTCTTGCAGGAAAGAGTTGATGAAGCGACACCATTGCATCTGGATGAAGAATGTTCCAGCTGGAGCACAACGAACTGTGAACTGAATTTTGTTTCAGAAACAGAGAAACTGGAAGCAGGAGTAGGCCATTTGGCCCTTCCAGCCTGCTCTGTCTTTCATTATGATCATGGCTGATCATTAAATTCAATATCCTAATCCCCACTTCCCCCCCCCCCCCCATATCCCTTGACCCCTTTAGCCCCAAGAGCTACATCTAATTTCTTCTTGAAATTACACAACATTTTGACCTCAGCTACTTTCTGTGGTAGTGAATTCCACAGATTCACTGCTTTCTTGGTGAAGATATTTCTTCTCACCTCAGTCCTAAGAGCTCTGAGGACTGAGGTGACCTCCTTCTCCTCAAACTATGACCCCTGGTTCTGGACTCCCCCACCATCGGGAACATTCTTTCTCAATTTACCCTGTCTAATCCTGATCGACTTTTTGAAGTTTCCATGAGACCCCTTCT
Organism: Mustelus asterias; assembly: GCF_964213995.1. Classification (NCBI taxonomy): domain Eukaryota; kingdom Metazoa; phylum Chordata; class Chondrichthyes; order Carcharhiniformes; family Triakidae; genus Mustelus; species Mustelus asterias. Next base: position 20,021,597 of record NC_135806.1, read on the forward strand.
CACTCTTCTAAATTCTAATGAACACAATCTTAACCCATTTAATCTCTCATATTTTATATTTGATTGGTGGGTTCAATTGAGGACATAGTGGGATTGGAATAGCACATTGGAGACTCATCAATAGCTGGAATTTCTATGGATGTATCAGTTTCTATCTTAATTAGGTCCCACTCATGAACGATTGTTTTATCTAATGTGGTTACCACTGGTACCCAAAATACTTCACGATACTGGGAATATTCTTCGAAACTGAGTAATTTTCATCATGGCCAGGCTCAAGCCATCAATGCGTCATGCCATCAATGCATGATGCATGCGTCAGCTGCAGCCAGCAACTTCTGCTAAGTCTGCTAAGTGTTCAGGAGTTGAACTTATGCACACTGGTTTAAATTAGACTCGCTCCCAACTGATTCCTGTTAATGCCAAAGCTGCCCAATGAATTTACTTCAATTATTCCAGAGTCATTGCCACTATGCTATTTAGTCGGAGGTATACATGCCTATGGCAATATTCAGTTCAATTATTAAACCCACAGCATCAGCATTAGCTGAAAATTGGTAACAATCTCCCTTCCACCTTAACAGACATCCTGATGCTTAACAGGCATATTGTTAACAGAAAATGGAAACTACCTTTTCAACTGCTATTAGCACATGGTGGACCCTGGCCTTGAGCTAACAAGGGCACTCAATCACTTTCAGCTCATTTGAAAGAAATGAAATCAGCAAAAATAAGCAAAACATGTAACAAAATTAAATAAAACACATCAGAATTATCATCCGCATTAACTCCGCATAAATGTGAATGGACATGCATTGACTTAAGTATTAACAGACCCAAATGGTTTTTGGCCAAAATGACAATAAATGTAGATGGCATCGCAGCACAATTTCAGGAAAAGGCCAAATTATAACATCACGGCCAATAAAAGATCCAACAACACAGCAGCTGAGGCAAGGGTGAAAACTAAGTAATACAATTAAGAGAGAAGGATGAAAAGTGGCAGTGCAATTAAGAGACCGAATACTGTACTTTGGAGGGATGGAGCCTGAAGACTGATCATAAAATTGAGGAAAGGAAGAGCGATGAACCATACAAGCAAGGAGCAGTAGATTAACTGTACAACTGAGGGACAAAGCATAAGATTGTACAGTTGAGAGAAGGAACAGAGACTGACTAGAATGAGGGCGTGAGCAGGAAATTGAGTGCACAACAGATGGAGTGAGAAGACTATCAGAGCAACTTTTGCATTAATGCTCTGTTTTTGTTCTAATAGTTTTTAAAGACAGTGCATCATGGGATAACAGACTTCTACGTGGTCACAAACATCCTGTTAATTCCAATCACAGCAAGATCTGTATAATAGCAGTGGACTGGATTTGACAACGCACAATGCGCTAGGTAGATTCTAGAACTCTTTGGACTTTTGTCCCGGCATCATTTCATCAACAAGCGGTAATGAGAATGTCTCAAACAAATCCACTTCTGATAGGATGTTTTCATGTGGCACACCTTCGCTGACAGCTGAGGAGGTCAATCCTTGAGATGCAGGTTTTACCACAAGTGCGGCACGTGAAGCTACATAGTGTCATTGTGGGCGATCACTTTCAGCGATGGTTTCTGTTGCAAAGCCAGCATAGTCCATGGTCATCATGGTATTGCGGCCAACCCACAATAGGAGGTGTCACCATTTTCCTCTGTCAGCAGCTAGTGGCTACCTGGTGCGATCATCAATGTCAAAGACCTTCATGTCACATTGCAAACATCATTGAAGCGAAGCTTTAGATGTCCTACTTGATCATCTGGCTCTGACTACCTCACCATGTGTAGAAAATCACTGAGTATGTGGTCATCTTTCATTCTGCTTGAGGCAGTTCTGTTTGATGAGGACTTGAAGACATGAGTGCACTTTGAGAGAAGTGCCACATTTGTGATTTTGTCCTGTCAGGATGTATCCAGAATGCACCACAGTAAAGATGGAAATTGTTGAGCTTCTTTCCTGGATAACTGTGAGTCATCCACATTTCACAGCCACGCAGAGAGGTGCTTAGATTTCAGGATTAATAAACCATCAGCTTGATCCTAAGTGTGCTATCCCATGGGTGTTTAATGAGTCGGCAGAAGGAGTTAGTTGCATTCCCTATGTGGGTATCGCTCTGCATCAAGGGACAGATTGTCACCGTGAACCAAGGGAGCAAAATTGGCTAGCAACTTCCAGTGGGAATGTTATTGAATGTGATCGGGCAGAGAAGCAGCAGCTTGTCCCATGGTCACAGTTTTCTTGAGACTTATAGTCAGGGAGAACACTTTACAGGCATGGGAGAGGCAGTCTAAGAGTCTTTGTAGTTTAGTTGCCGTGCGAGCAACTAGTGTAGCATTCGCTCCCAAGACCAGAAAATCCCGCTCGAGGTCTAAATGATGACCAAGAAACCATTGCTGATAGTTGTAAAACCCCTCTAGGGAAGGAAATCTGCCGTCCTTGTCTGGTCTGGCCTACATGTGACTCCAGACCCACAGCAATGTGGTTGACTCTTAAATGCCCTCTGAAATAGTCTAATAAGCCACTCAATTCAAGGGCAATTAGGGATGAGCAATAAATTCTGGCCCAGCCAGCAATACTCACTTCCCATGAATGAATAATAAAAAAAGTCTCAGTGAACAGTTTGGCTCGGATTCTATCCTTGCCAGGTGTCTTTCTGTTTGCTAAGCGGTCAATGGTTTTTCAAGCTCAAGTGATGAAGGTTCTTCATCCAACTCATCCATGACAGGAAGTTGCGTGAGAGCACCAAGCATGGGCTGGGAGAAATCCATCCCATTGGAGTACAGCTCACAGTGGTGTTCAGCCCACCAGGACACATGTTTACTGCTGCTGGTGAGTACTTCATCATCTGTCGACATCAGGGTGATGGGAGGGCCAAGCACCCCCTTAATCCTTTCGTACATAGTTCAAAGACTTTCATTAGCACAGGCAATTTGGGATTCTTGACACAAGTATTTACTTGTGCAGTATCTCCCCATCTTTTGAGCAGTTGTCTTGGCTACTCTCAGATAATGCAGTGTTTTTGCTGTTCGGCTTATGTTGCGCATCAATGTAAACTTTGTTTTTGCATCAATGACAGATGTCATCTTAACTGAATAGGTGCAAACCAGTCCTTGTTGCGTGTTTTGCCTTTACCAAATGATGTTTTTGCTGTTTCATAGGTGATTGAGCTCTAACTTCCTTAAGCTTCATTGATATCAGCTTCTTGGTAAACCTTTGTGAATAACAATTGTTCTAGCAATAGTGCAAAGATGCTGGTATTTGGCATCATTAATTCTGAGAAGGGTGTTGATGCATGGCAGGCTACAATGTTTGGAACTGTGAAACATTGGGGTGCACCTTCACTCTGTTGCTGACAAGACTGGTCGGTGTCACAATTTGCACTGTGTTAGGTGAGGGTGTGGAGAACAGTGGAAAGATCACGTCTTCTCGTGATGATCAAGTCTAACTGGTGCTAATGCCGAGACCATGAGCTATGATGCCTTCTGGTGGTGCCAGCACTGAAACAATGTGTTGATCATAGAAATCATAGAAACCCTACAGTGCAGAAGGAGGCCATTCGGCCCATCGAGTCTGCACCGACCACAATCCCACCCAGGCCCTACCCCCACATATTTACCCGCTAATCCCTCTAACCTACGCATTTTAGGATTCTAAGGGGCAATTTTTAATCTGGCCAATCAACCTAACCCGCACATCTTTGGACTGTGGGAGGAAACCGGAGCACCCGGAGAAAACCCACACAGACACGAGGAGAATGTGCAAACTCCACACAGACAGTGACCCGAGCCGGGAATCGAACCCAGGACCCTGGAGCTGTGAAGCAGCAGTGCTAACCACTGCGCTACCGTGCCGCCACGGCACAGAGTTCAATCAGGGCACAAAGCTCAAGAAGAATTTGCCAGTTATCTTTGATCTCACCCACCCCATGACAACACTGGGGACTCCACTCCAGACGTTGTCACATTTGTTCTCTTAGCCATTAATTATTGATGACACAAAAACAGAAAATGCTGGAAAATTTCAGCAGCTCTGACAAAGGATCATCCTGAATCAAAACATCGGGCCTGATTTTACCATTTTCATTCCAAGTGCTGAATATGGGTGCAATTCAGATCCGACTTGGAAATCTGCTTTCAGGTGCCCCCATACGCACTTAGCCTGAAAAAAAAATTGCGAGTCTGAATTGCGCTGTGGGCGGGGCTTAGCGTGCCCGAAACGATCGGAGCTCTGAACTGTGCATGCGCAGTTAGAAAAAATTTGAAGTGTGCCCATGTCAGATCGCTCCCTGGCCGCAGAAAACGGATGAAGCGACCTGGAGCGAAAAGCGGGAGCAATGGTCCCCACAGACATCACTGTCCCCCTTACCTACCCCCCCCCCCCCGCTACCCAGACCAATCGCAACCCCCTGCACCCTCCCCCCCCACCGATCGCCCGCAGAGTGGCAGCGGACCCCCCCGTCCCCCCCCCACCAGTGAGCAATCGGGCCTCCCCCCCCCCCCCGCCCAGAGATACATCGTACCCACCCCCCTCCCCCCCAATGATCTGGCCTCACTCCCACCACCACCCTCCCCAGAGAATGATCTGGCCCCGCCCCTCCCAGAGGTACATCTGACCCGCCTCCTCCTCCCTCCACGCACCCCTCCCCCCCAACAAGACAATGATCGGGCCTCCTTCCTCCCCCCTCACCAGAGAATGATCTGGCCAGCCTCCCCCTTCCCCCCCCTCACCACCGATCTGAGTCAGAGAGCCGTTGGAAGCTCTGAACTCACCTCTTTAGCAACTGAAGCGCCCGAAACAGACTTTTATTTAGCAGGTCCATTTAAATCGCCATTGCGCCCGTTTCGGATGCGAATCGGATCGCGGCCATTCTCGGGTCTCGGTAAAGTGGCCATCTGCATGGACATGGGCGTGGATCGCACTAATGGCCTCACACCCAACTTTACCACATTTTCGCACCCGAAAACAAGCGCGACGCAATGGTAAAATCGGGCCCATTGACTCTATTCTCTCTCCACAGATGCTGTCAGACCTGTTGAGATTTTCCAGCATTTTCTGTTCTTGTTCTAGATTCCAGCAGCTGCAGTAATTTGCTTATAAATATTGATGATATTGTTAATAAAAGGCACTGACTGGCAGGGCCCAGGTCATTGCAGGCTACGTACTACAGTACTAACACACTCCTGGTCAGAAAACATGCGGTCTACGGTTAATCAGTCAGGCCACCTCCTCCCACATGAGACCTCGGGGTAGCCTTGCTGCACTTGCATCACAGGGAGAGTAGCCCCCCTGGCTTGCTGGAGCTCTGGAGGGAAGTGCCTCACTCCTACACTCAAAAAGAGTGGCGCCTAGGACCACCTTCCTCCCAATGGCTTCTGGTCAGCCCCACACTCAGGCCCTGGCTCCCCCACAAACAATTCCACTTAAACTTAACCACTGCCAACCTCATCTGATTTGATCGCCTGAAGGATAAGAATACAACGATCTCCCAAGCTACCATGGGCAATCACAGTTCATTTATTCAAGATACCAAAGCAGTTAATAAGCTACAGTTCTGCCAATCCTGATAGCAAGTTACTGACCTGAAACGTTAACTCTGTTTCTCTCCCTGCAGCTGCTTCTTGACCTGCTGAATAGTTGCATCATTTTCTGATTGTTTCAGATTTTGAGCATTCTTAATCTTTTTGCCTTTGTATAATAAATGTTGATGTTTTTTTTAAAAACCTTAAAATTGGGACATTCTGTTGCCAAATATTTACTGAAACTTTGCTGTGATGGAGCTAGGAGGTGTATGCTTGTAATGTATAACTTTCTAAAGAAATGTAAGATTGAGTAAAGATTGGCTCCAGTGTCATCATTCATCACCTGGCTTTCTGTGTCAGTATAATAATCCAAACTAATCCTCTGCCCATGTAATAAAAGCAAAATACTGCAGATGCTGGAAATCTGAAATAAATAAAAACAAAAAATGCTGGAAAAGCCCAGCAAGTCTGGAAGCATCTGTGGAAAGAGAATCAGAGTTAATGTTTCGAGTGCTGTCCCCCTCCAACCCCCCCATTGGGCCATCTGTTATTTGTTCTTAAGTTTTGCTTCACTGAGCATGGACCGTTGTTCCCCTATTAACACATCCTCGTATCTGCCTTTATTCTACTGTTAGCACCTTTCCTTCACATTGCCATGAATGCTTCCTCTGTCTTATGCCTTACACATCTTTGTTGTAATCTCTCCCAGCTCCCATCTATTACTCAACCTCTACTCTGCTCAACACCCTTTCCAACAGTCTAAAATCCCTCACATTTCTCCCTCTCTTTAATTTTGAAGGAGTCATGCAGACTGAAAACATTAACTCTGTTGCTCTTTTCACAGATGCTGCCAGACTTGCTGAGTTTTGCCAGCATTTGCTGTTTTTAAGCCTCTGCCCTGTTCTTTCCCCATAACCCCATGTTTGCCTCAGCTTCACGTTTATCTAACATGCTACAGCAAAGGCTTAACTTAATGGTTTATATCAACATTTGTGTAAACAAAATGCAAATCATGAAGTATCGCTAGAGAATACAACAAAATGATCAAACAATCTACAAACACATTGATCAGTGTGTCAATGCATTAATTTGTTTTTGATGTATTCATGTGTCATTAAGTGGAAAATCAATCAGTTTGCAGATTTTCATGTTAAATTCTAGACATAGATGAATTTATACCTGTTATTTAGGGACAAATTATTGCTTCAGCTGACATGATAATTTGTGGTTTCGCTTCTTCTCAAATTATGCCTATTTCTATTCAACAATGCACAGCATGACAATGTTTAAGAAATAATTCTCAGATTTCAGGAAGAAATTTTACTTTTACATAAATAATTGCAATAAAGGCACGGTGGTCAGATGTGCGGGATTACTGAAATAGTAATCTCGCACATCTTCCAATGGCATTTAAAAACCTTCAGGTTAGCCCCTTACTTCAGATTAGAAGAATGTTAGTCTGTAATAATCTGCCAACTAACCAAAATCACATCCTTGTAAATCACTCCTTTCAAAGCTTTGCATTCCCTCAATTTTATTAGGTCATTGGCTCTGGAGAAAAACAGACAATCTCTATTAATTCACCAAAGAGGATTTGCAGGTGTGTCCCAATTTCAGAATTAGAACCAGCTTTAAAAAGTTGATGCAACATTTATTGCCCAATTCAATTGATTTTGTTCTTCTAAGTTTTTTTTCCCCTTGTACAAATTATCATTCTTAAAGAATCATTACTCCAAAACTAGTGCTTGAAAAGGAACACTTTGGACCAGAAACACTTTTGTCTCGTAGTATAAAGACTACACCTGCCTACCCATGACATTCAAATGACCAATACCACTGAATGACATCATTCAGTAACATTACTGCAAAGCCTCAGCACTGCCGAGCATGCATGCAATTGACAGCACAACATGAAGAATAAATGGTTTTTCAATAGCCTCATTTTAAACAGGTACAGAATTACTGCAGCTACCCAACAATGTATAAATTCAGCTGCAGAAGCAAATGTACTGTACTGTGACATCAATCCCTCAGTATATGAAGAGAAAATATCACATCGGATATATTAATTTCAGATGACAGGAGACCAAATGCTCAAAACTCTTCTCTCCCTTTCGGTCACCCTCCCTTTTCTATCCTGCAACAAACAGCTTGCCGTGCATTTGTTGGACACGTTGGGATGTATTTTCATCAACAAATGGATGCAACAAAAATACATTCATGCTCAGTGACCCTTTACAGAACAACATTCCCTTCTCACGGTTGTAATGTAATGATGTCATCAATTGACCTCTATTTGAGCCCAATACATACTGGATTCTTTCCTGGTACACAATGAGCGACAGCAGATTTTAAATAGCAATATTTCTAAATAGATATCTTTAATATCAATGATAAACGGCAAGGTATATTGTCAAGTAATCATTTCCACTTATTTGAATCAACCCTTTTACCCCTATTTTTTTTCCCCCCTATTGTTAAAAGTGGTTTTTGGCAAAAGTTAAAAAATTTTCTTGAAGGTATAAGCAAGGCTTAAAGCAAAGAAACGTTTAAGTTTGAAATTAGCACTGGCCTATTATACTGAGACCAGTAGATTTGGCAGAATCTCTGGCAGTGAGAGTACAGATGGCTCAACAGAGCAGTGAACGCATCGCAATGCAAGTGGCATATGGTTTACTGTACTCTGCTCCCACACAGAGAAGGCTCCTTGCTTTTTGCTAACCATTCCTAACAAACGGCAAGTCTGTCTTCATTTCATGTTATATTGATGGGTGGTGTCTACTGCTGATGCTGCTGTCTTGTGGTTCTGCATTCTGCAAGTTCATCTTCGTTTCATTATAATCAGAGGGTAAAGAGCAAAGCTGTTGAGCTACAGGAACCTACTGTTTACTCAAGAGCCAATGTCACTGCGTGGAGTCAGAACCATCATGCAATACGTGAATGTTAATCACCCGTTTCTCACATTACTAACAGAACAAAAGGACAAGGGAGGACAAAAACCTAGCTTGATAAATGTACCTGTATTGTATTTAAGAACCCAAAGTTAGAAATCACTTCCAAATTAGAGCAGGACCAGTCTTTCTTATTCTTAGAGGTTATTTTTTGCCAACCTGGGTGTCATTCTAAAAGGAGAGTTCAGCACAAAGCAAGATTTTTGATGGAAATATATAAAAATGTGTAACTCTTTTATAGACTTGCAAGCACTCTGGTCCACAGAATGAACGAAAGCATGCTGTGTCACACTGGAGTTATTGCACTTGCTAATAATTGCCAAGGTGACATGTGAAATTTACCCCAATATCTGTGCTTCTAGTCAGCTTCATAGCACATTACATTATTGGATATTGTACTGTCCTGTTCAGGATGGTACGATAGTTTCTTGCACACAGTAGATCCCGAAAGCATGTGAGCTTGTGATGAGAAACAATGAAAACCTACACAGCAGTCAGATATCTGATGCAGGCTCCATTTCCAACTGTGCAAAGAAAAAAAATGGCAGCCAGATCTAAAGATAGGCTCATACGTCCCTGCAGACCTTCTGTTATAGACCTTCGGATAAGTTTAATGAGTATGTGCAGGAGCTTGGACATGGGGAGGGAGAGGGAGCTAATAAGACACTCTGCAAAATGAGGTAAATCTAATGGTAGAATTGGACTTACCCTCAGCATTAACACGTAGTAGGAAGCATAGGAACACCACCAGAGGCCTGATTTTATGCATCATCCGACAGCTTGGCACCAGCAGCCTTTGGCAGCCTCGTTCTCACTGTCTTACAAGCTGCTGCAAGTAAGTGCAGTCTGAAAGTAGAGATGCTGTGTGTTCAGAACCTGCAAAAACAGAGAGACAAAAACAAATTTAGAAATTCTGCAAAATCCTTTCACCTTTCGAGAGCATTTGTCTGCTTTGTAAATGAGTGCACATACAACAACCAACACTGCCCAAACAGAAACAGAACAGATCAAAAAGGACATTATACCATGTAAATCACCATCCCACTGGAGGAGCCTCTGTAGTTTACAGGCAGACATCTTGTAAAGTGAAGCCAAAACAGCATAAAAAGAAAATCCTGATCAGTTCTTCGAATTCCTCATCCTTAGCCCAGTCTCCATGTTGATGTATCTGTGGAATTCTCCAATCCAAGCAGACGAGTAGGCAGGTACCCAATACGCAATGAATGGGTGCAAGAACTCTTCCTCCTCCCCCTCCCTCCTCCACCATCATAACAAAACAATAAATGACAAGTGAAGTCCACTCCTGTCACTCTCAATCCACATCCTAAACAGCAATCCTCAACAGCCAGATGCTTCTTAACATTCCCAGGTCTGTTGCAGTGTCGGTTATGGAGAAAAGCGCATACAAAAGGGAGGAGACTTTTGAGTGAAGTGTGCAATAGGCACTGATGGGGGTCCTGAATTGGTGCCAGCATCCCCCATGTAGTAAGCAGAGTGTTGCTTCTGTTATTGATGTACCAAAATCATGTCTCAAAATTAATGTTGAACGCATTTTACGATGACATGTCATCTCCAATACACAAATACATTTTTCATATTCAATTTTCAAGATGCTGTTCCAAAGATTCAGCAGCATGACGGCGCTTTGCTTAAATAACGGGACAAAACGCGAGGCAGAAATCACAGTTGACATTGCACTAACAACAGAGACACTATATCACAGCAAATGTGCCAGCCTGCTGTCACTGACCCATCACCTCTCTGAAGTAGATTGGTAATAAAATGTTTTCAAGTGAATCATTATGTAATTATCGCTGATCAGATCACTTTCGCAGTGACAGCAACTTTTCCTTTAAAGGCAAAGGGGCATTTTAGTCAAGTTGCAGAGTTGGGAAGTGTCTTCCTCAGTTGCAAGCAGCTCCTTTTCTTTAAAGCAACTGCAATTATTGTATTGCGATGAGTAAAGGCTCAGAGGCAACACAGAAATTATAGAGCAAGGAAAGATGAGAGAAACAATTGGAGAGAAAGATTGAACTAACTAGTAGCGCCTTCTCTTTAAGCTTATCGGCACATTTACCAAGACTGCTGCAGTTCAGTCTCAAATAACACACATTTCCCTTGCATTTCTTTTCAAACAACATCCAAATTGTAATTATGTACCTACTAATGCAATTTAGGTTTCCTGAGTTCATAACAAGTTAACTTATCACCCTAGACAGTTAAGATAAACTGTCAGGGGAGGTAGTGGAAGCAGATACAATGGTGACTTTTAAGGGACATCTTGACAAATACATGAATAGGATGAGAATGGAGGGATATGGTCCATGGAAGGGTAGGGGGTTTCAGTTCAGATACGCAGCATGGTCGGTGTAGGCTTAGAGGGCTGAAGGGCCTGTTCCTGTGCTGCAATTTCCTTTGTTCTTTGACAAGGTCATTCTTACTCTGGATTATCAATTTAGAAACGTCCAGATTTTCACAATTTTTGGAGGATTTCTGTGAAAAAACATCATGACCCCAGTGAAGTAGAGTCATCCAGACTGGAGGCGTTAACTCTGTTTCCAGAGTTAACTCTGCTGCCAGACCTACTCAATTTATCCAGCATTTTCAGTTTTTATTTCAGAACACCATCATCTGGAGTTTTTGCTTTTATTTTGTTATTATTATGGACCTGATTTCAACTGGGGCCAGGATTTGGTGGACAAACATAGAAACAGTAGGCCATTTGGCCATTCGAGCCTGCTTTGCCATTCATTTTGATCATGGCTGATCATCAAATTCAATATCCTGATCCCCCTTTCCCCCATATCCCTTGATCCCTTTAGCCTCAAGAGCTGTATCTAATTTCTTCTTGAAATCAGACAACATTTTGGCCTCAACTGCATTCTGTGGTAGTGAATTCCACACATTCACCACCTTCTGGGTGAAGAAATTTCACCTCACCTCAGTCCTAAAAGGTTTACCCCTTATCCTCAAAATGTGACTCCTGGTTCTGGACTTGCCCACCTTCAGGAACATTCTTTCTCAATCTACCCTGTTTAAACCTGTCAGATTTTTGTACGTTTCTATAAGATTCCCTCTCTTTTAAACTCCAGTGAATATAATCCCAACCGACTTAGTCTCTCCTCATGTGCCAAACCTGCCGTCCCAGGAAACATCTGGTAAACATTCGTTGCACTCCCTCTATAGCAAGGACATCCTTACTCAGATAAGGACACCAAAACTGCACACAATACTCCAGGTGTGGCTTCACCATTGCCTTACACAACTGCAGTAAAATATCCCTATTCCTATGTTCAAATCCTCTCGCTATGAAGGCTAAAATACCATTTGCCTTCTGTACTGCCTGCTGTAACTGCGCGCTGATATGATATCAGTTTAAAACTCACAAACTCTGAGGAAAAAGAGGCCAGGAAATTGTAACTTCCATTAGAGTTTCTATCCTCCCCAGAATGACCAGGGGTTCCATGGATTCAGCCAATCCTATTCAGAACATAGAAACATAGAAAACTACAGCACAAAACAGGCCCTTCGGCCCCACAAGTTGTGCCGAACATATCCCTACCTTTTAAGCCTACCTATAATCCTCCATCCTATTAAGTCCCTACTACTCATCCAAGGAGTCTCTTAAAGGACCCCATTGAGTTTTCCTCCACCACCACTGACGGCAGCCGATTCCACTCGCCCAACACCCTCTGTGTGAAAAACTTCCCCCTAACATTTCCCCTGTACCTACCCCCCAGCACCCTAAACCTGTGTCCTCTCGTAGCAGACATTTCCACCCTGGGAAAAAGCCTCTGAGAGTCCACCCGATCTATGCCTCTCAACATCTTATATACCTCTATCAGGTCTCCTCTCATCCTACGTCTCTCCAAAGAGAAAAGACCGAGCTCCCTCAGCCTATCCTCATAAGGCATGCCACTCAATCCAGGCAACATCCTTGTAAATCTCCTCTGCACCCTTTCAATCTTTTCCACATCCTTCCTGTAATGAGGCGACCAGAACTGAGCACAGTACTCCAAGTGGGGTCTGACGAGGGTCTTATATAGCTGCATCATTATCTCCGGACTCCTAAACTCAATCCCTCGATTGATAAAGGCCAGCACACCATACGCCTTCTTAACCACCTCCTCCACCTGCGGGGCCGATTTTAGAGTCCTATGGACCCGGAACCCAAGGTCCGTCTGATCCTCTACCTTACTAAGAGTCTTTCCCTTTATATTGTACTCCTTCATCCCATTTGACCTGCCAAAATGGACCACTACGCATATATCTGGGTTGAAGTCCACCTGCCACTTCTCCGCCCAGTCTTGCATCTTATCTATGTCCCTCTGTAACTTCTGACATCCCTCCAGACTATCCACAACCCCACCAACCTTCGCAGGTTGGGTGATCAGCAAACACATACAGGGCAAGAATCTATCAATCACTGTGATTCAATCTAATGAAAATGCAATATCATGATTTTATTTCTGCAAACTTCTCTTGGTAATGCAGTTGGAGAAACAGTTAAAATGAGGTAAGTCTAACTTTTATCAAGAAGACAGAACTTTATTCTGTTCCTGGGTTCTATTTGTTTCCGAAAGTAAACCCAGAAATCCGATGACCAGGGCAGGATTTATATGCCGTTATATTCAAATTCATTTACTCCTGCAAGAGGGTCAAATAAAAGCTTCAAAATGGGAGAAGCTAGAAGAGGAGAGCACAGCGAGAGGAAAGAGTGCACAGCAAGTGGAAAAATGGCTCAGGGAGCGGAAAGAGGAGATGAAATAGTGAAGAGAGTGCACAACAAGTAGAAAGTGGGCACAGCGAGTACAAGGGTGGCACAGCGGGTGGAAAAAGGGAATGGCGAGAAGACGGATGACCGAGCAGAAGAGGTCACAGTTAAAGTTGAAAGCATTTTTAAAGTTTACTTATTAGTGTCACAAGTAGGCTTACATTAACACTGCAATGAAGTTACTGTGAAAATCCCCTAGTCGCCACACTCCGGCGCCTGTTCAGGTACACTGAGGGAGAATTTTAGCATGGCCAATGCACCTAACCACCATGTCTTTCGGACTGTGGGAGGAAACCGGAGCGCCCGGAAGAAACCACGCAGACATGGGGAGAACTTGCAAACTCCACATAGTCAGCGACCCAAGTCGGGAATCGAAACCGGGTCTCTGGCGTTGTGAGGCAGCAGTGCTGACCACTGTGCACAGTGAATGGAAACAGGTAAGAGAGAGCAGAAATCGGACACAGCGAATAGAAAAAGGGCACAATAGTTGGAAGAAGAGCACAGTGAATGCAAAGAGGGCAAAGTGAGTGGGGAAAGAGCAGAGAGAACAGGGAAGGTGCACAGTGAGTGGAAAGAGGGTGTGGTAAATGGAAAGAGGGCATGGTGAGCGGAAAAAGGGCACAGTGAGTGGAAAGAAGACACAGTGAGTGTAAAGAGGGCACAAGTGGAAACAGGATACAACAAGTGGAAAGAGGATACAGCGAAAGGGAAGGGGAAAATTGTGGTAGATGCAATGGGATTGTAAACAGGAACTAGGAGAAGAGGAAGTGAAAACTTGCTTAGGCCAGAAACAGGAAAAAGGATTTGTGAGACTGATCTTAATTAAGGCACAATTTTGCTTTTGCTTATTCATTGTTCCCTACTTTCTTGTCATCACTACAGTTTAGCCCAAGCATTAAGATCATTTTCTTGTGTTACGATGGTTTAATTCATGAAACTTATAACAGTAGACCAAGGCAATTGTACTATAAACCATGAGGATTGAAATTACTCATTGTCAATATGGTCTTAGCTCTTCCTGCAAAATGACTGGAATTGAAGATATTTAACACTTGGGATGTAAGCTCCTGTTGTAGTGTCAGTACTGCCTGTGGATTAAGGGCATTGACTCTTGAAGAGAATCCTTTCCCTAGTTGTGGAGCTTTGTTCAGTATACATTTAACAATTTGGATTAGGCTCTACAGATGATTACTTGCAAAGTTGGTGGTCTGTTTGTCATAGTTGACCCCAGTTTATTCCAACACTTGAGTTGTATGGCACACAGTTAAAATGACATGATGCTCACTGAGGCAGGCAAATGCTCCGGAGTGCTGGTGGGAATGCCATGTCGTGGCGCAGTGTTGCTTTCGCTGCTGACTGTGAAGTATCATATTTATTTCATTGACAAAGTGTCTCACGGTTTACAATAATTACAAGAAGATTCAAATACTTACAGAAACCGCCTGGATGTGCTTGAAAACATTGCACCAGTCAAAACAGGGAACAAGGCACAACTTATTTGGTTTTTGATACGCTGCAAGGCCACAGGAAAAACATACACAGACTTTACATTGATAGGTATATTGCAGTGGATGGGAGGATGATTTTGGCTGTTGGTTGTACATCGGCAACAACACAAACGTTGCTGGAAGAGTTTTTGCATTATTTCTGATTAAATTATTAAAAACGAACATGTTCACCTGTTCAAAATCAGTAAATAGTCGAATCACTGCTAATGTATATTGTTAATCTACAATATAACCAGAGGAAATCTTTCCCCCATATCTATGAATCTAATATGACCTAAAGGTTGATGCAAAATTAGCCACGCAACATAGGCTCACTGTATTTAATTCTCCATGGAGCTGAAACTTGAAGTATAGCAATTTCTATCTCCATCTTGTCAGTTGTATACGCTGTATTATCACTCACACAGTATCTAACTTCAATTTCATGCTTTCAACTTATCCCATTTAATGCATCACTTAGAAGTGCATTTGCAATGGGGACCTTTGGCTCCTTATGAAATATTTCCCTTTTCTTACACAAGGGAAAATATTTCCTCATTTTTCTTCACAAGAAATGATGTGGTTGTGCACCAATCACACACACAACACACACACACACACAACACACAATGAGCATCTCTATCTGTTTGCCAATTTCTATCAGCTTTACTTTCAAGTCAACAATGCGGGCTGCACAAACAGCTTGGTAGATTGATGCACCCTCTAATTTTCCTTTGTCGCCTTTGGAAAAGGAATTCCTCTCCGTGACAAATCTTGTTCACAGGCATGCTGGCTGGCCCATTCCTAGTTGCCCTTGTTCAGAGGGCAGCTGACAGTCAACCACATTGCTGTGGCTCTGGACTCACATGTAGATCAGACCATGTAAGGATGGCCTAATGGACTCACACAGTATCTAAAGGACATTAGTGAACCAAATGGGCTTTCCCGACAATTGACAATGGTTTAATGGTTATCAGTAGATTCCTAATTCCAGATATTTTTTATTGAATTCAAATTCCACCACATGCCTGTGGGGACTCGGGTCCCCAGAACATTAGCTGAGTATCTGGATTAATAGACTAGTGATGACACCACTGGGCCATTGTCTCACCCTGCAGAGATGAAGCCACAAAATAACACTCTTTAATACCACACCTAATTACCAACATCCCTGAAATCCGGCACTCAATATGTTCATCGGAGCTGTATGGCTGGGATTATCTAAGTCAAAATCATATTCAGCATTGTACAGAAGATGCTGATAGAGACGCAACAGGTAGCTCTCAATTGGGCTGATGCATGCCACAAAGTGAGTTCTGATGAATGATGCATAAAACAAATGATAATATATTTCTCTGATGTCACTTTCAAGAAGTAAATTGAAAATTAAAAATAAATATACAGAATTATATTGATATCAAATCAATTGGAAATGCCACGGGGAAATATTTTTCAGCAGACTCAGACCGCTACAATTGAAAAAAAGCAATCATGCTCAGCAAGTAGCTCATCAGGTTTGGGGCAGTTGGTGCTTAGGAGTGGAACATTTCCCGTTTCAGTCACCAAGGTCATGAAAGGTACTACTACAGAGTAATGCTCCCTCTACTTTGTCCCACCTCACGACTGCATCAGTGTGACTTCTTGTTCCAGTTACCAGGATCTCCGAGTGAGATCACCACTACCTACCAAATTAGAGAATGTCTCATGGTGTGAGCCCAAGTTCCCACCAGGAATGGGATTGTGACTGCCCGTACTCTCTTCCTGTTGCAGATACCTTGTCGTTGCACAGCTCAGGGCCAGAATGCAGACTCGGAAGTGAATGGCCCAGTGCCCAACCCTGTTTCCCCCAGCACTGCTTTCACCTATTGTGATTACTTATGATTCCCTTTGAAAGAAATAAGAACTAGTTCATGGAGGTGACAGAATTAAATGTGGTATAAAATCTAGTGCTTCAAAGATTTGTGGGAGAGTCACTAAATACAAGACAAGGTGCCAGAAAATGAGAGGAACTAAAAGTGTCGAACAACAATTCATAAAGCATTCTTGCAAGGCAGATTCCTCTCGGAAGAACTTTAAGGCTGACTTAGCTGATGATTGTTTGCAGTGGCTTTCAGCCTATCTCCCTGTCCTTCAGAGAACTGAATTCAGAAAGCTCCATAAAATTTGACATGGGTATAGTATTTGTTGACAAATTATTAACGAATAGAGGAGTGGTGGCACGGCGGCACAATGATTAGCATTGCTATCTCAGAGCGCCAGGGACCTGGGTTCAATTCACCGTCTGTGCGGAGTCTGCACGTTCTTCCCGTGTCTCCTCCGAGTGCTCTGGTTTCTTCCCACACTCCAAAAGACGTGCTAGTTAGGTGCATTGGCCATGATAAATACTCACTCAGTACACCCGAACAGGGCCGGAGTGTGGTGACTAGGGGAACCAAATTTAACTTAAACTAAAACTTAAGCTTAAAAAAAAAAGTCACAGCCAGATATAATTTCATAAAAGGTCTTTAAGCAAAGCAGCAAGTTACGACTGTACCAGAGCTTGCATTATACCTATAAAGATTGTATTTTTCTTCCTCAGATCAACTGGGATGGCACGGTGGCACTGGTTAGTACTGCTGCCTCACAGCTCCAGGGACCTAGGTTCGATTCCCAGCTTAGATTATTGTCTGTGTGGAGTTTGCATGTTCTTCCGTGTCTGTGTGGGCTTCCTCCGGGTGCTCCGGAGGTAGTCCAAAAATGTGTGGGCTAGGAGCATCGGCCATGCTAAATTCCCCCTTTGGGCCCTATTTTACCATTTTGATTCTAATTGCTGGCCGGACTTGAAACTGGGAGTGTTTCAGATCCGACCTTTCGACCTGTTCTCAGGCGTCCCCATTCGCACTCTGCCTGAAAAATTATCAGCAATTCTGAATCATGCTGCACAAGCCTGTGGGTGGGGCTTAACACGCCTGATATCCTGCAGCTCCCATCAGCGCCTCCATCCGCGCATGCACAGAAAAAAATGATAGAATGCTGCTCCCCTGCCACATGGCTCCCGGGCCGGATAGTGCCTCCCCCTGGCCCCCACAGACATTGCCCCACCCCCACAACATTACTAACTCCCTTTTCCCCCATCCACCCACTACCAGACCAATCGTAGCCCCCCCACTTCCCCCTCACTGATCTAAGACGGAGTGGCAGTGGACATCCCCCTTCCCCCTCACTGATCACAGGCAGAGTGGCAGCAGACACTGCCCCCCGCTCTCAGTGACCTCAGGCAGAGAGCCGTCGGACACTCAGCACTTACCTCCTCACTAGCTGGAGCGCCCGAATCGGATTTTTGTAGAGCATGTCTGTTTCTCGTCGAATCTGGTTGGACGAATGCAGTGGTAAAGGGGGAATTGCCGGTAAGGTTGGGCATGCAGCCATTAAGTCAATTTAAGTGCATGCAAATGCATTTAAATGGCTGTCGCAGTCCTGATCGCGGCCATTTTCAGGCCTTGGTAAAGGGTGAACTGACGTAGAGGCAGGCGCCCAAAAACTTGATGGTAAAATTGGGCTCTTAGAGTCCTTGGATGTGTAGGTTAGAGGGATTAGCGGTGTAAATGTGTGGGGTTACGGTGATAGGGCCCAGGTGGGATTGTTGTCGGTGCAGACTCGATGGGCCGAATGGCTTCCTTCCGCACTGTAGAGATTGTATGATTCTATGACTCTGAGCTGTCATAGATGTTTTTTTCTATTGCAAAATCATTCCTGCAGAACATCGTGTCTATAAGGTTTTGATGCTGTCTGTCAGATTTTATGTTGTTGAAAACCCTTCAATTTGACTGAGACATAGAAAGAACAAACACAATCTAACAGCTATAAGACACGTTAGTGCAGTGGAGATTTGTCTAAATCTTGTTCTCTTTCTTCCATCTGCTCAATCTCATAAATACAAACCAAACCTCAAGAGATATCACCTTCACATCAATATTGGATAGGCTACTTCATATAATAAAGTGTGGTGATCCCAGAGTGTGACATTTACCAAGTCTGTCCAAATCTAGGTTGAAAAGATGGAAGTCAAGCTGAAGAATAATAAACATTTATTTACTTCTACGAGTGAATGATGGTACAGTACATGGAAAATCAATACATTCCTTTTTTACATTGAGAAATAAATCACTGGGACTTTCAGAAATGTTCTGCTTTTTTGATGACTTAAAATGTTGCTCTCACACCACCTGAAACAGCGTTGGAACATTATGGCACGCTCTCGGAAAAACTTATTTCCTTACCAACTTCCTCTTCCAGTGTTCCTCTCCCCGCCATCCTCGCACCCCCCCTTCCCTTCCACTCTCTTCCAGAAGGTAGTGATGCATCGAGAAACAGGGTGATCCTGAGTAATTTACCTCAGTGGCAATCATGTCTGAACCTTGATGCGAAGTACTGGCAGGCTTAGTCAGGAGATTACACAGGCCCGCTCTATATGAGGAAGGCCACATGCATCCCAGTCCACCCAAACAGGGGGAAAAAAATCAACAGTCCATTCATCACAGCATCTAGTTGTTTACTGGATGATTTTGATTTTTTTACCTTTAATGAGGCACCCAGTTTATTCTAATTGGTGAGCATGTAAATAATTTGCTGTCAGTAATCTAAAAACGCCTACCTCAACTTGAAGCACTAATTTGGACATAACTTCTTAATAGCACTTGCTGCCTTAAATGTTTCAGTGAGGTCACCACTCAGTTAATTAATTCCAAGGCCGAAAGGTGCAAATTCCTCAGGTTCTTTTCTCATAACACAGTCCCGTCATGTAAGGAATTAGTCTCAACAATCTTTAGTACAGCTCCTTCCAAAGCTTGAATGTTTCCATTATGTCTCGGTGTCTAAATATAGCAGTCAAGGTTTTATTACGCAATTTTTGGTTTGATTTGTAGGAACTTATTGTCTACTATTTCGATGACATAGTTCAGTAATCTATTTGCTTTCTTGAAATGCTGCTTTCCAGTGACTGGACTTGGAGGAAAAGTTTTCTCTCGTCTTACTTTCATTCACTTCCACTGGCCATTTTTTCACTTTTTCAGATGGCCATGCAGCTTAGAGGGATTATTGCCTGGAAGGAGCAAGTCTGATAAACTAAATCTCATTGAACTTCATCCCTCGCTTTTCCAACACTTTTCATGGAGTATATATGTTGTCCATTATTTATTCCTGTAGAACAGAATAATAGGCTGGGGTTTTCAATTGCCAGTGGAGTTTTTTTGATTTGATTTATTATTATCACATGTATTGGGATACAGTGAAAAGTATTGCTTCTTGTGTGCTCTACAGACAAAACATACCAATCATAGAGTACAGAGGGGAGAAGGAAAGGAGAGGGTGCAGAATATAGCACTGCAGTTACAGATAGGGTGAAGAGAAAGATCAGCTTAATGGGCGGGATGGTGGTTTGCACTGCTGCCTCACAGTGCCAGGAACCTGGGTTCAATTCCCGGCTTGGGTCACGGTCTGTGTGGAGTCTGCATGTTCTCCCCACATCTCCGTGGGTTCCCTCTGCGTGCTCCGGTTTCCTCCCACAGTCTGAAAGACATGCTGGTTGGGTGCATTGGCCATATTAAATTCTCCCTCGGTGTACCCGAACAGGCGCCGGAGTGTGGCGACTAGGGCTTTTTATAGTAACTTAATTGCAGTGTAAATGTAAACCTACTTGTGACACTAATAAACTTTAAATTTTAATAGAAGGTAGGTCCCGCCAAAAGTCTGATGGCAGCCTGTTCTTGAGTCAATTTGTATCTTTTTCCTGACGGAAGAAGTTGGAAGAGAATATGTCTCGGATAGGTGGGTCCTTGATTATGATGACTACTTCTCTGAGGCAACGGGAAGTGTAGACAGAGTCAATGGACGGGAAGCTGGTTTGCGTGATGGATTGGGCTACGTTCACAACACTTCGTAGTTTCCTGTGATCTTGGTCAGAGCAGGAGCCATACCAAGCTGTGATACAACCAGAAAGGATGCTTTCTGTGGTTGGGGAAGAAGGTAGGTGCAAGTCAAAAATCATGCTTCCGAAGATTGCCACTGGTTCATGCCAGTTCCAATGTGTGCTGTGATTTTTGAAGGGAGAGTGCTGGGGGAGATAGGGAACCTTCTCACCTCCAATTAACTTACCATAAAGCTCCTTGAGGAGCTTGTTAATGAGCCTGGGAGGGTGAGAATGCAATTTTCAAAACTGCAATCAGCAATCCCCAAGAGTCTAGGACATGCCGGTGCACAGCTGCTGGATTCAAAGCAAGCAGAAGTTAAGGTTTTTATCCTGTTGAAAAAGTTTGTGGAATTTGTATTTGACTGTTTGATCATTTTTGCACTGAGGGGGTGTGGGGGGGGATTCTCTGTTCGGAGGTTTTGCTGGCTCTCTTCTGCAAGGCAGCAGCAGGGTCCATCATGGCTCCTACTTCCTGGTAATCCTTACTGTCATTAATTGGTCACTGAACTCACTCACAATCCACCGAAACTCACATCACAGCAGGAGGCCACTCACATCACAGCAGGAGGCCACTTCATTCTTGAAGGAGCTGTCCAATCTAATCCCACAGCCCAGCTTACTAAGGATGAACTGGCACTGGCTGCTCACTTTTATATTTTATCTAATTCACTTTACACTGCCTGCGCATTTGATTAGCTGGCACCGAGCTTCTCAATCCACTGGTACCGTAAATTAGAAACAGTAGGAGCCCCACCACCAATCCCTGGGGTAAGCCACTCAACAATTTACAGCATATCAACATCATTCCAGTAACAAGTACCTGCTGCTTTGTATCCCTCAATCACTGAAAACACCTGAACTAAACCTAAATCTATCCACATTCAAAATCCACATCACACACTTCTAGCAGGGGTTGCTTAAGTGCAAACCCTGGATGGCTTTCCCTTCCTCTAAGTGAAGGATAACAAAGCTAATTGAAAAGCTTCAACTATCTCCCTGCATCAGATCAGTTAACAAAGCACAGGCCAACCTGGAATTCCATAGAATCATCGAATCCTACAGTGCAGAAGGAGGCCATTTCGTCCATTGAGCTTGCACCAAAAACAATCCCACCCAGGTCCCATCCCCGCAACCCCATATATTTACCCTTCTAATCCCCCTGAAACTAAGGGTCAATTTATCATGGCCAGTCAACCTGACCCGCACATCTTTGGACTCTGGGAGGAAACCAGAGCACCCGGAGGAAACCCACGGGGATAATGTGCAAACTCCACACAGACAGTGACCTGAGGACGGAATTGAACCCGGGTCTCTGACGCTGTGAAGCAGCAGTGCTAACCACTGTGCCATCATGCCGCCCCTGGGGTGGTTTCCTGATTTATGTGATGTAACTACTCACAGGGCAAACTCACTCAGTCACATGGTAGGCCTTTCCCGATGAATACTTATATTATAGAAGGATTTGATGTAAGTCTGAAAAAAACAGACTTGTTATCTTCAGGCCAGTCTTCCACATCTTGTTGGAATAAAATTATTTTCCTTGGAATGGAAATCAAGGTAAGGGCGGCACGGTAGCACAGTGGTTAGCACTGCTGCTTCACAGCTCCAGGGTCCTGGGTTCGATTCCCGGCTTGGATCACTGTCTGTGTGGAGTTTGCACATTCTCCTCGAGTCTGCGTGGGTTTCCTCCGGGTGCTCCGGTTTCCTCCCACAATCCAAAGATGTGCGGGTTAGGTTGATTGGCCAGGTTAAAAATTGCCCCTTAGAGTCCTGAGATGTTTAGGTTAGCGGGATTAGCGGGTAAATATGTGGGGGTAGGGCCTGGGTGGGATTGTGGTCGGTGCAGACTCGATGGGCCGAATGGCCTCCTTCTGCACTGTAGGGTTTCTATGATTTCTATGATTTATTTAACACATTATAAAGGGCTCATATCTGTTATGAGGGTGGGATTTTACAGCCTAGCTCATTCCGAAACTGTAAAATCCTGCCCAAAGTCAACAGACCGTTTCATTGTCCGCCCCTGGCCCGCTACGATTCCCGTGGCGGGCAGGGTGGTAAAAGTCCGGCCTAAATGTCAAGAACAGATGTTCCTTAAGAGAAGGACCTTGTGATCATCATTGCAGCAAAATTTACAGAAAGATGTGCACCACCAAATAGGCCTCCATTTCATCATCAGTTTGTTTGCCCACGATGTTCTGTATAAACTTACATTCAGTCACCTCATGACTTGGGAGTTTCTTACAATGCTCCAAATTATGTTTGGTGCTCTCACACAATTTAACTTGGTTGCTAAATTGTTACCTCTTACAGCCAAGTCTCTCAGGTTTAATAACAAAATTGACAACAGCGAACAGAAGGGGGCACTTATGATGTTTCTACCAGGTCTGCAGTGCACAGCACAACTCTCAATGTAAAATATTACTTATCACTTATCAACCATTACAACTGGTCTCCCATGGCATGCACCTGGTGGGCTGACCTCCCAGAGGAGATCAGGTGAGTGCATCACTCGGGTGGGGGGGGGGGGGGGGGGGGGGGGGGGAAGAGAGAGTCATGCCTGGGCACTAGCCAACACTGCCCCCTGGCATTGCTCAGGGAATGTCTAACCATTGCCAGGGGGCAATGCCAGGGAGGGGGAGGTGTTGCTGGTGAACTTTTATGCACCGAGGCATCCTTTCAAAATGCCTATCTTTAAAAAACAAAGTTGCTCTCTCCATCCAAAACTTAAGTAAAATTGGAGGGGTTTAATCAAATGGTCTAAGTTTTTCCACTCACTACATCTCCACTGAAAATGCTGAGGACAATTGGATAATGGTTCCAATGTGGCACAGTGGGTTAGGCACGGTGGCAACGGTTATCACTGCTGCCTCAAAGCATCAGACATGGGTTCAATTCCGGCCTTGGGTGACTGTGTAGAGTTTGCACATTCTTCCCGTGTCTGCGTGGGTTTCCTCCCACACTCCAAAGATGTGCTGGTTAGATGGATTGGTCATGCTAAATTAACCCTTAGTGTCCCAAAAAGTGTAGGTAAGGGGGATTAGTGGGATAAATGCGTGGGGTTGCGGGGATAGGGCAGAGGATGGGCCTGGCTGGGATGAGAATTGGTGCAGACTCAATGGGCTGAATGCCACAGCAGGCCTCTACTTTCTAGCATGGGAGCCCATTTTTCCTTACATGTGGATAGAAAAAGTAGTGCACTCAACAATGACTCATATCTGAATGTGTTCCTATCCTCTCCTAACATCCCCACACATGAATCTTTCAGTGGGATATTCAGATGGTGATCTGGAAAAGGAACCACTCATCAAGACATTGGACAGCGGTCTACTTCCAGACCTCTATACCAATGTAATCAGCCAGGTACAATGCAGCAACACTCAAGGACTCTCCCTTCACTGGCACCTCTGCTATGTTTCCACCGGAAACAGACCCACCAGATTTGGGTGTCCAAGTGTACAGATCATGAAAATGTCAAGAACAGGTAGAGAAAAGAATCAAAAAGATGAGAGAGATGCCAGCTTCAATTAAACAAGTGCGGGTTAGGCCACATTTGCATTACTGTCAGCAATTCTAGGCACCACTACATCTTACGAAAGATATACTGGCATTGGAAAGATGTTAAAGGAGATTTACTAGAATGATATTTGGACTCAGAGTTAAATTGCAAGGGAATGTACAAACTAGGGCTGTACTCCCCAGAATTTAGAAAGTTAAAGGATGATTTGATTGAAGTTTTCAAGATAGATGGGGGGAAACAGATAAAGGTAGACAGGGAAAAATTGGTTCCATTGACTTGGAGTCCAGGATTACGGATATAATCGAAAAGTTCGAGCCAGACATTTCTGGGGTAAGATTCGGAAACATTCTTTCCACACAAAAGGATGGCAGAAGCTGAGAACTCTTCCAAAAATGAATCATAGATAGAATCCGACAGTGCAGAAGGAGGCCATTCGGCCCATCAAGTCTGCACCGACCTTAATCCCACCCAGGCCCTATCCCCATAAGCCCATGCATTTACCCTGCTATTCCCCCTGACGCTATGGGGCGATTTAGTATGGCCAATTCACCTAACCCGCACATCTTTGGACTGTGGGAGGAAACCGGAGCACCCGGAGGGAACCCATGCAGACACGGGGAGAACGTGCAAACTCCACACAGACAGTGGCCCAAGCCGGGAATCGAGCCGGGTCCCTGGCGCTGTGAGGCAGCAGTGCTAACCACTGTGCCACCGTGCCGCCCTCAATGGTATGTGATGTGAGATCAATAAAGTGAAAAAAATGTGTTACTAACAGGTAGGAAAGGATATGGGGTAAAGGTAGGTATAGACTTTGGTCACAGAACAACCATGATCTAACTGAATGACGCAGCAGGCTTAAGAGGCTAAATGGCCCACTCCTGTTCCTATGAGTGGCAAAATGCATATGTAATATTGCAAAGTTCCCTATCAACTACATGAATTTGAAAATGAAATTCAACCACTGTGGACCACTTCACTATTACTATCTCTTTAATACAATGCCAGTATAAATGATTCGCTAGCTAATGCACCAATTCATAATTGTTTCCAACAACAGAAAATGCCAGGAAATCTCAGCAGGTCTCATAGCATCTGTGGAGATAGAATTGAGCCAACGTTTTGAGTCTGGATGACCCTTTGTCAGAACTATTCTCCCTCAACAGATGCTGTCAGACCTGCTGAGATTTTCCAGCATTTTCTGTTTTTGTTTCAGATTCCACCTAACGCAGTATTTTGCCTTTATCATTATTGTTTCCCCCTTTGCTTACAAAAGATACAATTTGGTTGAGTATCAAACTGCCTATTAAAAAAGCTCAATTTATAAAACAATTACAATAATCACCAAAAATGTTTATTGATATTATTCAGAAATATTATTCACTTGTAATGTTTTGTTTCCACATCTACAAGCACTCACCGAATAAAGATTTTTAAGTGTTTTAGCTATATGCAAAATACATCAGAAACGTAGGCCGGATTTGCCAGCCCCACCAGTGGCAGGTATTGGCACAGGTAGGACAGGAAATTATAGGCGACTCTTTAAATTCTCCCATCTCGCTTTCAACAATGCCTGTCACTGACAGGACCAGAGATTTCCAGTACAGTCTATGAACTTTAGTAACTTTCATAATTAAGTTTTGACAGTCCCCAAAGGTTATGTTATTCCAAACAATTCTAATTGAAGGGAGGTAAAAGATAATTCCATTTAATTGAGATTCAACAACGTCAAAAAAAATTTTTGGTTACAGCTGTCAGTCAACCCCTGAACTATAACCCTGTTTGGTCAGGGTTATTGGGGAAAGGTCCAAAATTTAAATACTGTAGGAACAGCTGGAAAGCTGGGGTCTGGTTGATGCAGTGGGTTGAACAATCAACCTTTTACTTTGGGGACTCAAACTCCCATCCGTTCTGAATCAACCTAAGAGACAATGTGATGCTAAATTGGCCTCACACAGGGCATTTTTACAACGCAAGTCAATTACTGCAGTTCAAGTTCCAGTCAGGCAGAAGCCCTTTTATGTTGTTCAACCCCTGCCTGATAAGGACGTCAACTGTCTTATTCAATAGACAGCTCTATATGTTTGTGGGTACATGCATGGCTTTAGACTGGTTGAAATTAAGAGTAGGGAGGAAAGGCTATTCGTTCTCTTCATATTTAAATTAAAGTTTAGTAGACAACGGACAGCTTTTCTTCATGCAGACGTCAGATCCAATCTAGTCCTGCTTTAACTCCTGCCTGTGTCCCAGATGAAAATAACCAATCTAAGGTTATCTACACAATTATTCACAGTTCCACATGCACATTGAGATGATACAAGATGTGGAAGAGGAAAATTGTACAAAAGTGAAACATATAATTGTTTTATGTTGTTGTATGTGCCTGCAAGTCACAGTAATGTAAAGGCAGAGGAAGGGTTCATGTGGGACTGGAGAACAGCACTGCCCATAGTATAATGTATAGAGTCACATGGTAATAAGCAGAGATAACACTCTAGAATTAGCCTGCATGGGAACAGCTGCACCATGCATGACAGTAATTGGGATCTGTACATTGTTAAAGATTAACAATAAATGATTCTCCTTTAAGCATACAAGTCTCAAGATCTCATCACTGGGACATCATATGATCCCATCATACAACATTGTTATCAGCAGTGATATGAAATTTGATTTCATAGCAAATTCCCAAGATAAGAAATACTAATAGAAGCTGAAGCTGGACTAAAGAGACTTTCACCTAAGAAGAAACTGTTGAAGAAGCTTTGCTACAAGACTTAGAAGTGGAGGAATGCACCGGAGTAAGTGGTGGTCCAGTGTCAGACCCGAGTGACAGAATGTATAAATACTTGGTCAGATCACAAATACAGGCGAGCAAATACAAAAATAAAGCTGTACTTACATTTCTAAAATAGGCAGCTCAGTTAGCCAGGACTCAGCATCCAGAGGGATGCTGAAAGATATCCGGAGAAGGCACAATGGCACCATAAAAACTGGTGGCCAAGCTGAATTTTAAAAAATAATTGAATCCCTACACTGCAGAAGGAGGCCATTCAGCCCATCTAGTCTGCAACTGTTCTCTCTGGCAAAGTACCTTACCGAGGCCCTTTCCCCCACCCTATCCCCATAACCCCACACAATGGCTAATCCATCTAACCAACACATCTTGGGGAAATTTAGCATGGCCTATCCACCTAACCCGCACATTTTTGGACTGTGGGAGGAAACCGGAGCACCCAGTGGAAACCCGCTCAGTCACGGGGAGAACATGCAAGCTCCATACAGTCAGTCACCCAAGACTGGAATTGAATCCGGGTCCCTGGCGCTGTGAGGAAGTAGTGCTAACCACTGCGCCACCGTGTCTCCTTCTGCACTGTAGGGACTATATGATAACCCAAATCCAGTCCATAGCTAGGATTTAAGGTGATTGGAAAAAGAACCAGGGACAATAAGCGGAATAGATTTTTAAAAGTCTCAAGTTTAAGAAGAAAACTACAGAACAGAGAAACCTGTAGAGCACAGTAAGCGAAAGGAAAAAAGCCTGCAGGGTATAAGGGAAAGGGAACCCTTCAGTTGAATCCTTGGCTTCTTCGACAGAGAGGAAATTGCTTCAGTTTCAAAAGTTGAGAAAAAGGCCCACAGTCGCGAGGAGCCAGTCAAAACCAAAAAAGCATTTGAAAAACACAAAGCTGACAGCTGCAGTCAACCTGAATGAAAAAAAATGCTCACTGCACACGTCGCCTTAAAGTGGCAATAACATTTAAAGCAGTAACTACTAAAATACAAAACGGCCATGGACAGAAATTTAGAACAGCCAAACTCAGTTTGGGGAAGGAAATGGCTAAAGCAGACACAAGAATGGAAGTCTCGTGGAAGACAATTTTTAACTTACAGGAGACTTGCAGGAGAACTCAACAAAAAGCACACCCAAAGCAGAAGGCAGATTGGACACGCAAAGAAATTGTGAACTTGAAAGACTACTTGAAGAATTAATCTGTAGCCATGGAAAACCAGGAAGAGCTAAAAAGTAAGGCTGAATATTATTTCAGGAAACACAGAGTGAGTGAGCAAGAGGTCAACAAGAAAATAAATAATTGAAAGAACCGTTGATTGTCCTTTAAGATCGAATGTAAAAGGAATGCACCATGAGGAAACGAAGACTGTCTTAAGCAGCAGCATGGAAGCACAGCGAAGGAAACTCCAAGAGACTCTAAGGAATTACAGGAAAGCTCAGGATGAAGCAAACGAGCTTCACAAAGGAAAACCTGTTGAAGAACCTTCACACACTACAAGAATCCCTCAGGACAAACATTGCGCCACTGGAAAATTGCAAAAGAAGCAGAATGAATTTAATGTCATCCTGAAAAAAATGAAGTATCAGTTGGCAGAGGAGATTCAGCAATGTTCCATATTCCAAGAAGAAGCCGAAAGCTGCAAGAAACAGGCTGAAGAGGCCATTGAATGCAAAGAGGCATTGAAAGGAAAAGGCATAGAAATTTTCAAGCTGTAGAGAAGGTAAAAACTATAAATCTGCCACTGAAACACAAGACACTAGAAGAAGAAAAGGCACTGGATGTCTCAGATGGATTGAAAAGCAGGGAGCTGAATGACAAGATTCATAAGCTGGCAAAAGGATTTGAAAATGAAACAGCAAACAAATGTCTGGTTAAACAAGTGGAAATGAAGGTTTCATTTGTGAAATATATACATTCAGCAAGGACGTGCCAGACACCACGGATAAAGAAAACTTAAGACCACTCGAGGAGTGCACATTCCCTTTGGAAGGAAAGGAACAAAACCACAGTGTTCAAAAAAAGCAGACAAGTTGTTAATGAAGAGAAACGCAACTGGAAGGAGAGTAAAAGTGAATTAAATAGGGATAACCAAGTACTAGAAACACAGAGAATTGCTATCATTCCTCCAAGCATGACAGACCGAGATGTGGGAGAACTGTCAAACCTCAAGACCCTCTGAATTTATAAAATCAGGGACTTGAGGAGAGGGAGAAGGGACAGCAAGTAAAGACTGTATTGCAAATAGTTTTGCTCCATTGGAAGGGTTTCTTTTGACAAGAAAGGGGGATGTTGTATGTGCTGATATGCCATTACAATTAAAGGTGCTCAGCAGAGCAAGGGTTAACACATGGCTAGAGAATAGCATCACCCATGGTTTGCTGTATAGAGTCACATGGTAATAGGCAGAGAGAACACTCTAGAATCAGCTTGCATGGCGCTAGCAGCACCATGCATGACAGTAACTGGGATGTGTATACAGTCAAAGATTATTAAATGATTCACGTTTAAACATACAAGTCTCAAGATCTCATGTTGAGACATCAATTAAATCCACAATAACAATGGGGGCGGGGCGGGGCGGGGGAGGAGGAGGAATTAAAGTGGCCAGGAGGACAACAATTCAGGAAATTTTGGCAAATCTTAAAAGGCATTTCAAACCATCATCAGCCTTTTCCAATGCTTCAGGAGAAGACAATTTAAAAAGTGATCGGTCAAGGTGAAGGAAAAGGGACTATTAGGTCGGGATATGATTCTTCTTTCATGTAGTATCATGTAAAGCAAGCATTTCTCAATTTGGGCGTGCCTGAATGCTGACCCAGCAGAACAGTTAGTCAGGCATTTACATCTCGTAAGGTAGTGTTGCCACCAGGGGTCTGCTGTCACAGCCTCTGATTGGAAACTCCACCTGAAAAGGGAAAAATGCATTTATTCAGTATAGCATTTTTCATAATCTCAGGATGCCCCAAAGCATTTCACAGTCAATGAAATACTTATGAAATATAGTCATTGCTGCAATGTTGGAAAATGTGGCAGCCAATTTGCACTCCCACAAAGAGCGGGGAGGCACATGATAAGATCATCTATTTTGCCCAGTGATGTTGGGCGAGAGATAAATATGGGCCAGATCACAGGAGAACTCTGTGTCCTTCTTAAAATAATGCCATGGAATTTTTCAGCTCGTCCAAGGTGGCAGATGTTTTATGTGAAAGACAGTATCTCCGATAATACAGCACTCCCTGAATACTGCATTGGAATATCTGTCCGAAATACAGCCTGAACCTTCGGGAAAAGTTGAAACCACAAACTTCCGACTCAGAGGCATTACCACTGAGCCAAGACTAACATTACTGGACAATGTACATTAACTATCTGTGCAGGAGCAGGTGTGGGTGCTCACACCAGCAGGAGGTCTCAGAGTTCATTTCTCCTCTTCCTCCAACAAAGTCAACTTGAAGCATTCTGATTGAGAAACGCAATGGTTTCAAAAAAACGGAGTGATGACTAAAACAAAAGCAAAGTTGGCACAAAGTTGAATGCAGAAATTATTTTACAAAATTACAAGGAGGGCTGATGAGACCCAAAATGGATTTGTTTTTATTTTGGTCCATTTAAAGTCTCTCACATCTGAGGCTACCTTTCCAGTAAGTTTGTGCAGATGAGTTGGGGGAAAGAAAATGCCACACATCCGTTCCCTGACTCCTTTTATAAATGTACAACAGTCTTTGGATGGGGGCTTCGTACGTCTGCCCCAGATCCAATGGGAAGATATAGCAAGAGCCCAAAACCAGCAAAATGTGGTTGACAAGACAACCTGGCTGCTGCCTTCCCAATGCAGGTTGCAAACAAGCCCAAGTTACCTCTCTCTGAAAAAGTTGATTTTGCCATTAAGAGAGATGCATTAAACTCACTATGAGAAGTAAATAATGACTTCAGTCGGGAGTCTCTGGCCTCCTCGTGGTGTTTTGGCACACCATTGGCCAGCAGTGGGATCTTCTGGTCCCAACGCTATCAATGGGATTTCCCATTGACTCAATCCCCACGCTGGTGGGAAACAGAAGATCACGCCAGTGTGAACAGCCAGAAGATCGAGAGCTTTGTTTATTTTATAGAGACACTGATTGTTTTATCAACAAGCATGAACTCCCATTAAAATACTTGCACGGATAATATATCGTGAGCAATTCAATCATTTCCAGATTTCTCGTAAGCAAAGCTTTCCTTTTGATCCAAAAAAGAACACGTTATTCATAGCTTATTTATAGAAACAAATGAAGTGTACTTTGTATAGTTTACTCATCAACATTCAAATTCTTAAAAAGTTTTCCACAAGAGGATTTTCTCAAGTTTTAAGCACTGTATGAAAAAACTCTGATCTTAAGAGAAATTCATACCAAAGTTGACAGAGCATTGTCACATCTCAAGCTGAAATAACCAAACACAAAAGTCACAGTTAAATGCAAGAACAGCACTGAATCTGTCATGTTGGCTAATTCCCTGACATGTGCATTCTGATCTTCAACACCATCGCCAGGTCAGGTGACCTGTCTATCTTAATTATTTTATCTCAATACTGTGTTGTATCTAATTCTGAAGTCCACGCACACAAACCAGCCATCATCATGACATCCCTCCCTTACTGGACCAAAGACATTTCCTTGATCTTTCTGCTTACTGTATGCAGCTTAGTCTCCGCCCCTTATTAACATACTGCAATAAACTTTACAAACAAACTCAACTGAACAAATAATTATTGTCCCAACTTAATGAACAAACCAATATCTTCAAATATGAATGTCAGGTAAGATCAGTATAGCTCCAGTCTTCTTGTTCAGGATTTCACTTTCTGGAACTGTTGGAGACGATTCTCCCATCATGACCTGCAAATTTTCTGGCGGGTCAGGTTGGGAGATGTGTGTGTTGGCCATTTTGCAGGATTCGCGCATGCATTCCGACGCATGTGTGTCTCCCAGAACCAGGGAACAGGAGCAGTCGGGACCGCGCTGGAAACCAGCCCAGCGGGAAGAGAGGTAAATTATTTTAATCTGTTATAAGTGTATCTTTAATACTGGGCCCGATAGCATCTCCCATCCCGCCAGGAGTACTTCAGGGAACTAGCAGGAGACCCCGTCAGAGCGAAGGGGGAGCAATCAGGGCCCCCAGGGGGTCAGACAGCAGGAGTGTCCCCTGGGCATGGGCACCCTGGCAGTGCCAGCCTGTGCCTCCTGGCACTTCCCAAGGGGCAAAGTGCCCATACACAGGGGGCACCTTGGCACTGCCCATCTGGCATCAGGCAGGCCCTATTGTGGGCGGGCCGAGGGGATGATTGGTGGGGGTGGAGGGGGGTCCCGTTGCCACTTTGCATGGGGATCAGTCTGGGCTGGAGGGAGGCCAGCGATCGGGGCGGGCTGGCAGGGGGGTGCTCTGCTGGAGGGGGTCGGTCTGCTGGGGATTTGCTGTGGTGGGGGAAATCGCCACTGCTGGGGGTGGGTGGGTGGGCTGGATATCGGGTGCTCTTGGATGGGGGGTGGTTGGGGCTGGCCTGGGAATTGTCTTGGGGCTGCAATCGGGCCGTGGGGGGCACTGTGGGGGTCCCGGTCTGGCCAGCGATCGAGCTGGTCAGCAAACAGGGAGATTGACAGATTGGGGCCACTGCGCATGCGCAGAGTTCCAGAACTGTCAAACTCCGGCGCGAATAGGCCCCACCCCTCGGGTTTTTAATGATATTCACGATTGAGACAGAGTGCACAGAGTGGGGAGATTCGGGTCTGAAGTTGAACTGAAAAAAGCGTTTTCTCGCCAATTCAGCACTTTTGGAAGAATCGCCCCCACTATTTCTCTTTCACTATTTAACTGTGACATCCCTTGTGATAACAATCAGTATGTAATTCGATGCTCCTCAATGATCCACACCAATTGCTTTCTTGTGGCCTCATCAGGCCCTCCTTGTATCTCTTTATGTACTTTTCTCATGTACTTGCAAACATCATAAACAGGAACTTCAAAATCACAAGTACAGTGTTATTTGTACACCCTTTTGCTCTGAATATAATCATAACACATCAAACTTCACATCTAGGCAATATTTGCTGTTAGAATCATAGATTCATAGAATCTCGACAGTGCAGAAGGAGGCCATTCGGCCCATCAAGCCTGCACCAACAACAATCCTACCTGGGTCCTATCCCCGTAACCCCATGTATTTATCCTGCTAGTCCCCCTGACATTAAGGGGCAATTTAGCATTACCAATCAACCTAACCCACTCATCTTTGGACTGCAGCAGGAAACCGGAGCACCTGGAGGAAACACAAGCAGACACGGGGAGAATGTACAAACTCCACACAGACAGTGACCTGAAGCTGGAATTGAACCCAGGTCCCTGGTGCTGTGAGGCATCAATTCTAACCACTGTGCTGCCATGCTGCCCATTTTTTCAATTTACAATTATATTGCTGATATGACAAATTATTGCTCCAAACTGATTGCAACTTCATTTTCTGTCACACAAAATTTCATATCGCTCTGGTCGTCTCCTCTCATGTTGTGGTCTGCCTGCTGTCTCAGGACTTCTGGTCGTCGCGTCAGGATTAAAAAGCATCCCAGTCTCCTCTGGAACCAATGTTTATCCCTCTGGATAGCAAGCTGTCTCCCTGCCTACATCGGATTCATCTGCTGTTGTGCTTTTGTCACCATGGTACTTTTTAACACATGAAGAATTTCTGCCAGACAGCACTCCTTCTAGCGACTGCACAATCACACTGTTTCCCTTCTTGGCAATGGCAATGTATGCCTTGGGGTAAAATGGCATATCCATCTAACTCGGACTTTGCTGTTGCAGCAGTACTTCATCACCTGGCATCACATCAGGCTGCTCTACCTCCACTTGTGTGGTCTGCATAAAACTTTGCAGCACCCTTTTTATCAACATCATGATCAACACTAAAGCCACTCAGCTCTGGCAGCTTGGTATGTATTTTGTGTCCAAATAGCAACTCAGCTGAGCTCTCTCTCTTCATAGTGAATGGAGTTGATCTATAAGTAGTCAAATATGGCAGCAATGCCTCCTTCCAAACTTTGCCCTCAGTCTGAGCAACTGTGATCCATTTCTCTAAGGAATGGCTTTGTTGTTTCACTTCCCATTTGCCTGCAGCCATTTTGGTGTTATTCTGTGATGGTGAATGACTGTGACTCACGTCTAACCTACCATGATCTTTTGAGGAAATTGCGGCCCATTAAGTAAACGCTAAATGACTGCTAGACCGTGCCTTGCAAATATTTCAGTCACTGCAAACAGTGTTTTCTCCACTGTAGTGGACTTCATCGCAACATACTCATGGTAACGGCTGTAGTAGTCAATCACCCCCTAGTTTGGACTCTCCTGATGGATGTAGTCAACTGCTACATCCTGCCATGGTCCAACGGTAGAGTGCCCTGTGTACTACTTCTGGTGGATTGGTTGACATCACGACATGTTTTGACATACGGCTCCACATTTTTCCTTGTTCATCAGGTTTGCTTCCAAGTGACCCTCATAAGCCAGTATCACTAGTCTTGGCCTCAGCTTTTGTGCCACTACAGCACTGCTGCCTCTGAAAACACACTTCCTCATTGGGTACAGGTCATCTCATATAGATTTGATTTGATTTATTATTGTCACACATATTGGCGTACAGTGAAAATTATTGTTTCTTGCGTGCTATACAAAGCATACAGTTCATTAAGTACATTGGGGAGAAGGAAAAGGAGAGGGTGCAGTTACAGGCAGGGCAAAAGATCAGCTTAATATATAATAGGACCATTCAAAAGTCTGATGACGGCAGGGAAGAAGCTGTTCTTGAGTCAGTTAGCACACGATCTCAGACTTTTGCATCTTTTTCCTGACAGAAGAAGGTGGAAAAGAGTATATCCAGGGGTCCTAGATTATGCTGGCTGTTTTTCCAAGGCAGCGGGAAGTGTAGACTGAGTCAATGGATGGGAGGCTGGTTTTGCAGGATAGGCTGGGCTACGTTCACAACCCTTTGTAGTTTTTTGCGGTCTTGTATATTGAAAGCCATAAAGCTAATGCACAGAGTGCACTGGGCAGACCCAAATCCATTTCCTGCTTGCTCCAAAAACCAAATTCAAATTGAATCCAATTCATGGCTCACAAGAGAGACAAACGAGACCCAAACGAGACAAGAAAAGGCATTGCACCCCACCTTGGGCTTGATCTGACCCTTGATCTTAGCCAAAAGGCCCATTGCTAAGCTTTCTGCGCCACCACCACCCTGTCCAAAAGCAGACCAGGACTGTCAGCATGCACTTCAAACTCCTCCCTCAGCTACGCTTTGCCTTTTATGGAGATGGTACTGCCATCACCCGTCAGATCAAACACTCAATTTCCCAGACTGTAGACATATCAGCTCCAGTAAATGACAGGGCACAATCCTAAATATCTCCATATTTATCCTTGTCACAAATGCCACATCTCGGGCTGAAAGAACGATTCTCAAAGTCACAGATGTAACTGCAAGAACAGCATCATTTAATCCCCCATGCTGGCTAACTCCCTAACCTGTGCTAACTGACTTTCAACCCCTTCCCATGTCAGGTGACCCCTGTGTACTTTACAACCTCTTATCGGAGCACCGTGCAGCATCTAATACCCAAGTTCACACCCACACAAACACAAATATGACTTCCACGAATGTCTCTGGCGAAACCATTTTCATTTACTTTCAGAAGTCATCATGCAGTTCACTCTAACGATCAACTTATGAGTTTCGAATTTGCAAAATGTCCAAATTTGACAGGCATGACTCTAACATGTCAATATCTGTCAAAGTTTGTTTCAAGAATTAGTCACCTGGATATTGAAATCTATTCCACTACATTGCCATTCTTATACATTCTTCTTAATGCAACTGCTAGCAGGAGATAGGAAAAGACTCGACAATTAGCAGCTATTTCTAACAGGGTTTGACCTTAATTTCAAAGTTTTGAGCGAAACAAGTAGCTCAAGTGCAAAGCAACCGCTGTGTACTCTGTTGTACCGTACTAATTAAAGTTTAAAGTTTATTTATTAGCGTCACAAGTAGGCTTACATTAACACTGCAATGAAGTTACTGGGAAAATCCCCCACACTCCGGCATCTGTGTGGGTACGCTGAGGGAGAATTTAGCATGGCCAATGCACCTAACCAGCACATCTTTCAGACTGTGGGAGGAAACTGGAGCACCCGGAGGAAACCCACGTATACATGGAGAGAACGTGCAAACTCTGCACTGACAGTGACCCAAGCTGGGGATCAAACCTGGGTCCCTGGCGCTGTGAGGCAGCAATGCTAACCACTGTGCCACCCTGCTGCCCATATATTCGCCTTTCTGTGTTGCAATCAAATCTGTGGAGCGTTTCTATAAATTATTCCCAGGCTCTCATTTTCATTCGCCCATGATGGAGAAGGATGGCCAAAAATCCGTTCATACATCAGAAAGTTATTACACTTATGTGAAAAAAATTGTTTTTAAGTTGAAAAATAGCAGGAATTGACACAAAATGATTATGGCAGTGAAGTTAATACCTTAAGTTGAGTATGGTGACTGATAGTTCGAGATGATAAAAGACACACATTATTGCAGCCGAAAACTATCTCGCCGCTGATTTTGAGCAACCCTCAATTTCCATGATGTGGAGATGCGGCATTAGAGGTGGGCACACAAGAAGTCTCACAACACCAGGTTGAAGTCCAACAGGTTTATTTGGTATCACGAGCTTTTGGAGCGCTGCTCACCTGATGAAGGAGCATTGCTCTGAAAGCTCGTAATACCAAACAAACCTGTTGGACTT
The DNA here is from genome assembly GCF_964213995.1 of Mustelus asterias. Taxonomy (NCBI): domain Eukaryota; kingdom Metazoa; phylum Chordata; class Chondrichthyes; order Carcharhiniformes; family Triakidae; genus Mustelus; species Mustelus asterias. The sequence continues at coordinate 20,058,451 of NC_135806.1, forward strand.
TAACCTGGTGTTGTGAGACTTCTTACTGTGCTCAGTTTCCAGAGCACTAGAGTTCTAATTCTGGGTACAGATGCAGAAACAAATGATAAAATAACTACCTTACGTGTAATGCACTAATTACAACTGTACTGTGCATGCATTGCAGGTAGCTTAACCGCACCTGCAAACTATGTCGCATCTTTTTAAAGCCGAATGTTAAAATAAATTGCTGACATGAAGGGAAAGGACCCTTGGATAAATTTTCAAAAAGAAATGGAAAGGCTGTAATGGTAGTTGAGGCAGAAACAGTATTTGCTGGCCACATGCATTAACTGCAACTTTAATTTTACTGCAGAACAGAAAGTATCCCCTTTGGGCAGCACGGTCACTACATCTGCCAAAACCTTGTCCCCAAAATCTTGAAATAAAATTACAGAACGAAAATGTTAGCAAGAGTTTTCTTTTTAAAAGCTTTTCAGAAGTTTGCGCGTTCTCCCCAGTGTCTGCGTGGGTTTCCTCCGGGTGCTCCGGTTTCCTCCCACAGTCCAGAAATGTGCGGGTTGGGTTGATTGGCCATGCTAAATTAACCCTAGAGACAGGGGGATTAGCATGGTAAATATGAGGGGATACGGGAATAGGACCTGGGTGGGATAGTGGTCAGTGCAGACTCGATGGGCCAAAAGGCCTCCTTCTGCACTGTAGGGATTCTATGAATTCTATGAAGTCATTGCAAGATGTCACTCAGCTGAAATGGAACCTCAATTTTCTGAGGAACATTACTACAGCAAATGGAAAACTTCAGCTCATGAGTTTATTCCAAGTGAACTGGGAAATAAATGTGCATTGACTCTGTATTGCTTGCTTCCACCATTTTATAACAGGCACTGTTGAAATACTTTTAAAAATGAATTATACAGCTGTTGCAGAAAGGGGGGGAAACAGTTGCTTTAGAGTTAGGAAACAACACCTTGCATTAGATGGTCAGGATTGCATTCATTGAAGTTTAGAAGAGTGAGAGGGGATCTTATAGAAAGTTATAAAATTCTAACAGGATTAGACATGGTAGATTCAGAAAGAATGTTCCCAATGGTGGGGAAGTCTAGAACTAGGGGTCATAGTTTGAGGATGAGGGGTCAACCTTTTAGGACTGAAATGAGGAGAAATGTCTTCACCCAGAGGGTGGTGAATGCTTGGAATTGACTACCACAGTAAGTTGTTGAGGCCAAAACAATGTGTGATTTCAAGAAGAAATTAGATATAGCTCTTGGGGCTAAAGGGATCAAGGGATATGGGGAGAAGACGGGATCAGGATATTGAATCTGATGATCAGCCATGATCAAAATGAATGGCAGAGCAGACTCGATGGGCGAATAGTCTACTCCTGCTTCTACTTATGTAGTGTTTTATACGTGATAAAACATCCCAAGACACTTCACAGCAGCATTGCTAAAATTTCACACCAGGGCAGAGAAGGAGATATTAGAAGAAATGGAGATAAGTTGAACGGTCATCTTGAAGGGTGGGAATAAAGGTTGAGAGGCTGAGGGAAAGATTGATCATTTAAATTATATTACAGCCATTATGTATTCGTTGGACACATGCATTTCTAATGATACTGTTATGGTTCAGGTCAGAAACTCCAAAGTGTTTTATGGAGCCTGACTGGATCATAAGTTTTGCACCTTGAATTTGGCTAGAATAAGCATGATATGGTTCACTTCAGGTATGATTCAAAAGACCCACTTGGGAGCTTTTATCAAACAAAGTTTAATTAAGAATATAGTTAACATGTATGGAAAAAAAATTTTTGATAACTTTTATCAATTACAAACAAGAACTAAACCACGATAATGTATAACCCTTAACAAATGTATCTAAGATGTTCCAATCACACCAAAACCTTCCACAGACAAAACGCCTTAAACAAATTCAACACAGCAAAGTCTAATGCTCACATGATACGGAATTGAGTCCTTTGATTGGAGAATTGAAAACTCTCAGAATTGTAAGTTCTAATAACTTCTTAACACACCCAGAACTCTCCAACAGGGATAGGTCCCGCCCCCAGAACCCCAGGTAGACTCTGGTCAAGCAACCAACAGCAGATTTTCTACTCCAGGAAGGCTTTCAGCTAACCCGCAGAATTTCCAAAACCAGGGAGAGAGAGAAAAACACGTCCTGTCAGCTTGTTGTCTCTTCAAAAAAACTGACCTGCAGCTCAGAACTGAAAATGAAAGAGCTCCTGTCATCTGACCTGCCAACCAGTTTTCGTCCTCACAATGCAGGGTGATAAAACTAATCTCAGGAAATACCTGAGGCCCCCATTTAAGCTACTTAAGGACTAATAAAAGGACATCTGGTAGATAGCTCAGCAGCAATGAGAAACACTGAAGCTGTGAGAGATCCAGAGATCATGGCCACGATTCTCCTGCCCTAATTTTTTAGCATAGCTGGCCGGGAGATTGTCGCGTTGGTCAATTTGCGGAGTTCGCGCCCCGCCAAGGTCTCCCTTGACGGCGACATCAGATCCACACCAAAGATATTTTAAATAGTCATTTGAATATGATTTCAATATGATTAGCTGGCCCAGGACTGAAGTCTCCGGGCCCACTAGTATCTATTCCCCCTACGCTGCTGGAGTGAACCACCCCAGCGGGGGTAACAGTAGCTCCCCACTAACGGGGAACTAGCGGCCCGACCCCGCTGGAGTAAAGGAGGGGCAATCGGGGCCCCCAGAGGCTGGGGTTGCGGGCAGGGTGCCCCCTGGGCATTGGCACCCTGGTAGTGCCAGCCTGGGTCCCCTGCATCATGCTCTGTGGGCAGTGCCAAGGTGGCAGGGCCTGATGGGGGCAGGGCCGAGGGGTAATCGGTGGGGGATCCTGCTGCCACTCTGCATGGGGTTGGTGGGGGGAAAAGGGGAGGCCAGCGATCGGGGAGGGCTGGGGTCAGTCGGGAGTGGGGCGGTCAGCCTGCTGGGGGTTTGGCACTGCGGGGGGTGGGGGGGATCGGGGCTAGGCCCAAAAATGGTTGGGGGCGGGGGGGGGGGCAGCGATCAGGCGTTGTGGAGTCTGGCCAGCAATTGGGAGACTGTCAGTGCAGGGCCACTGCGCATGCGTCGATCTCAACACTGACAGATCAGCGCATGCGCAGAGTCCCACTCAGCACGCTGATTTCAGCCTCTCCAACAGGGATAGGTCCCGCCCCTTGAAATTTAATGATATTCACGCTGGTGGCCTCTGTAGTGCAGAGTGTGGGAGATTCTTCTCTGAACTCTTAACTTCTCTGAAAGAGCGGCACGGTAGCACAGTGGTTAGCACTGCTGCTTCACAGATCCAGGGACCTGGGATCGATTCCCGGCTTGGGTCACTGTCTGTGTGGAGTTTGCACATTCTCCTAGTGTCTGCGTGGGTTTCCTCCGGGTGCTTTGGTTTCCTCCCACAGTCCAAAGATGTGCGGGTTAGGTTGATTGGCCATGCTAAAATTGCCCCTTAGTGTCCTGAGATGCGTAGGTTTGAGGGATTAGCGGGTAAATGTGTAGGGATATGGGGGTAGGGCCTGGGTGGGATTGTGGTCAGTGCAGACTCGATAGGCCAGATGGCCTCTTTCTGCACTGTAGGGTTTCTATGATTCTATGAACTCCCACTGAAAAAACCAATGCGTATTACTCCAGCGAATTCAACACTTAGAATCTTTTTGGGAGAGTTCCAGTCCATGATTTTTTTAAAAGGTGCCCTGACATCACAATACACATGCAATTGAGTGACACTCACTTCAAACTCCTGGCGAACTTTAAAGGACGGTGGACATTTCCAGATCACCCAATGCTAAGACAAATAAAGCATTTGCTGCTCGAATGAGGGTTCTCTCCTGTCTGAATAATTGGGATTATTGATGAAAGGTACTATTTGTTCAAATAAATGAAAGTACACAAGTTTTATTTTAATCTGCAATAAAATCGATTCATTATGTTCCCCCGGCTAATTTCCAACCTGTGCTATTAAAATGCTGCTCGTTAATCTATTCCTTTATTGGATCCAGAATTTCCATGGAGCAACATGAGAAGCATAAAATCATTCCTGTGATTTATTCTCAGCAATACTTGTCTCGCTGCTCGACAAAAAATATTATTCAAAGGTGAACTACAAGTAATGTATGCATCAGTCCCAACATTCATTACTTTGTACTATAGAGATTTAGAACATTTATCCATACACCGTTGCATTGAACACTGAATATTAGGCTACCTGCTGTAATGAGCATCCATGTGTAAAAACAGTTATGATGCTCCTCTGAATTAAGAACAATATAATTTGCTACATATCCATCACCTCAAACTTAACACTAACTCACCTAATGAGTTTTGAAACAATGTTCTGAAACTGAGAAGATGACATAACACTGGGTCGGTTAGTGAAACACGACAACTCAGTGGCCAATGAGGATTGGACACTGCTGTGGTTAATTTAAAATGAGATATCACTGATCACGGAATCCCTACAGTACAGAAGGAGGCCATTCAACCCATTGAGTCTGTACCAACCACTATGGCACCCAGGCTCTATTCCCGTAACCCCACACAACTACCCTGCTAATCTTCCTAATACTGGGGTCAATTTAGCATGATCAATCTGCCTAACCCGCACACCTTTGGACTGTGGAAGGAAACCAGAGCACCGAAAGAAACCCACACAGACAAGGGGAGAACATACAGACTCCGCACAGACTGTGACCCGAGGCCGGAATTGAACCCGAGTCCCTGGTGCTGTGAGGCAGCAGTGCTAACCACTGTGTCACCATACCGCCTCCTAAACTGTGGTCAATGAGAACATAACAACATTGTGGTCAATGAGAAAGGGGCAACACTGAGGTTAATGAAAGTAGGACACCAGTGTGGTCAATGAAAAAGGGACACCTCTGTGGTCAATGAGAACAGAATATCACTTTGGTCAATGAGACAGGACCCCGCTGTGGTCAATGAGAACTGGACATCATTTTGGTCAACGGGAATTGGATATCACTGTGGTCAGTGAGAATGGGATACCACTGTGATCAACGAGTCAGGACACCACAGTGGTCAATGAGAATGGGGCACCACAGTGGTCTATAGGAACTGGACCACATTGCAGTCAATAGGAACTGGACAACACTGTGGTCAATGAGACAAGACACCACTATGGTCAATGAGAATGGGGCACCACTCTGCTTAATATGAATGGGACAATGCTGTGGTCAATTGGGATGGTACACTGTTGTGCTGAACTGAGCTATAAAGCTCAATTGGTGCTTCTCTGAAGTAGGTAAGCTGGCATTCCTGCATTTGTGCCTCAAGGAGAATGTTGGTGGGCTTGTGTTCCTTGATAAATATTATGAATACTCCACAGTGCAATATCTTGCAGGTAGCCATCTTCAGGATCGTCCAGCTGCACAGTCCCCACAACTGTACTCCTTGATACAAGGTGATACTTCGCCACCATTACCAGCCTACTGTTTCTGCTTGATCACTTATCAAGTGGTTTTCACAAGACATAACGTGAAGGAGACTCATTCGAGCACATGGATATCAATTAAAACACACAATATAGTGCACAAGCCTGTAAACAGAAAACATGCACCACTTCAGGTAAATTGACCTACTGACATCATACTAATCCAGGGCAACGCCGCTTCAAACAACTTGTGTTGTGCTGAGAAACTGCTTTTTGCTTTCAGAATCTCAAACAACATTTCTAGACATACTGCTTCTTCACACAAAGAGCTGTGCTATTAAAATGAAAAGTGATTTGGTAGTTTAAAATGCCCACTGGGCAGCATGCTATGCAGCATTCATCTTATCTATTGGATCTGCTTAATGCTGAAGCTCCTACTGCTTTTGATACATAACAAAAAAATCATACATTTTCCAAGGATAATACATTTCTTTTCATTTTCCAGCCACTCGCTTTCTATGTTGAAACAAGGCACAATTGTTTACCCCCAACAGATGAAAAGCTAATTTATTTCATTATGCCATGTTTTTGCACTAAAATAAATATTTCATACATTTACCACATAGAATAATATCCAGTCCTGAAAATCAATCACTGGGTGCCCTGTTCAATGCACCACATGCAGTTTTATGAGCCGTAAGGAAATTATGAGGCTCTCTGGATCATTAAAGCCTAAGGTAACTCTCCTTCATGACATTAAACATGAACATAGGACAAGGGTAAACTCCCTCAAGTTTCCAAAAAAAAGGAATTCTCTCAACATTACACTTGGACTGTTTACGGTGTACATTTAAAAATCTTCCTAACATGACAAACACATTTCAGAATTCACTTTGGTCACAGAACTTCCAGGGTCACGTTGAGAGCATTGCTCTTTCCAAACTTGCACATTCCCTTTGCTGCTGGGTATTTTGAACCTGGGGTTCAAAAAACAATATTCCAAAACAGCCAGAAAGCTGATCAATACTTTGTTTGCAGTGGAGAATTGTAGCCGAATTGATTGAATGGGTATATTGGTTTTGCTCAAAATCTGAGAGTTGGAGAGGTTAGATTTTCAGAAACACGCTCAAAGGTGGTTGCTAAAATATTTATGATTATTTTCTCTCGTTCTCTCAGCTGGTCTTCTCCTTTTAGCAGATGACCTAAAATGGAGGAATTCAGTAAATCAGGAATTGTGAACTTATATTCTCCTCGTCTGCTGCTTCAATACACTGCACCATTTTCCAACCCAATCCAATTGGCCGCTGTTAGCAGCTGCAACCAGCAATCACAGGTATACAGGTAGCACATTACAGAAATAAGCCCCAGTTAATTAAAAATATTTACTATTTTATCAGGGACATTTTAAATGTATTCTTGAAAGAGTCTTTGATCTGTCTTCTTCAAGAATGTTGACATTAGTGACAGCACTTAGCCTTGCAAACTCAATCAACGTGATTCAGGATGACAAAATTGTAAGTTCTTTAAAAAATAAAGGTTCTGTTTGTTTTCCGCACACCGCAGTGACGGATACATAGGGCGGAATTCTCCCAAAAAAATTCTAAGTGTTGAATTCACGGGAAAACTGGAGTAATTCACAGTGGTTTTTTCCGTGGGAGTTCCCACTGGACTCTGCAGAGGCCACCAGCGTGAATAACAAATACATCCACAATGATATTTAAAATATCATTTAAACACTGGCCCCACCTCCCCACCGATTTCCGGACAGAGCACAGCACGCCTGAAATCCGGCGCTGGGAGACGCTAGCGGGCACGAGCCCCCCCGCATGATTCTCCCGGCCCACTGCGCTAAGATGGGAGAATCGCGGCCATAGTTTTTGGCTGAAAGCTGCAAGGACGAATGGTTCTGGGTAGCATGGTGGCACACTGGTTAGCACTGCTGCCTTATAGCGCCAGGGATCCAGGTTCGATTCCTGGCTTGGGTCACTGTCGGTGTGGAGTCTGCATGTTCTCCCCATGCCTGCATGGGTTTCCTCTGGGTGCTCCACTTTCCTCCCACAGTCCGAAAGACATGCTGGTTAGGTGCAATGGCCATGCTAAATTCTCCCTCGGTGTACCCAAACAGGCACCAGAGTGTGGCGACTAGGGGATTTTCACTGTAACTTCATTGCAGTGTTAATGTAAGCCTACTTATAAATAAATAAACTTTAAACATTGCAACCACTTTTCCCAACACTCAAGTATCCACCGGAACAAGGTTGAAAAAAAAACACAAGTGAGGGCTTGTGATGCGCTTGCAAATACATCCACAAATAATAATTTAATCCAAAGCCTTCTCAGTGACAGCTACCTACCGTCCCAGTTTACAGCTTGAAATAACTGGTCAACAGCTCTGGATATGAATGAACTCACATTACAGAATAAAGTTTGATAAACTTGTGCAACCTTAGTATTAAATGTATTGGATCAGAACATCCTGAGGTCCCACGGACTGTTCCCCCCACCCCGCCCCACTTCTGGCATGTGTTCCAAGCGGCCAGGTTCCTCACAAAGAAAGCAAAATCACACAATTATTCCAGAAAGTCAGCACTTGTGCAGAATCATGGGCTCTTTTTTGTTCTTTTCAATTTATCAAAGAGAGGCAAGGCAGATTTACCTTTCAAGACATTGCTCAGAATTATTTTGAGCCCATTTCTTATTTCTTTCTCTTCAATGGGTCTGAGGTCTGCATGGATTACATGACACTTCCAGGTGAAGAATGAATGGGTGACCTATTTGGGGGTCTCTGCCAATGTTGCTCAGTTGGAAGGCTCACTTTTATTGCACTCACAGGGAACAAAGGTTGGAGTCAGGACTAAGAAGCTCCAATTCTGTTTTTCTTAACCTATAATTTTTGCTCCCTGCTGGAAGCACAGAATCACTTCCATTATACCTTCTACAAAGTTTGCTGCTTCTTAATTTTTTTCTTGCTCTCTCTCATCTTCCACTTTATCTGTCATTTCCTCTAAATTACACCATAAAAGTTCTTAGGGAAAGGCCAACAAAGGATCAACAAAATTGTTATTTTCTATATATTGTGTGTGTATATATTTATATATAAATCCCCTACCTTTTGCTCCCTTGCATCCCTCAATCTTCCGACTCCAGAAACACATCTTGTTCCTTCTTGAAACCTCTTGGTTTATTTTGGTTACCTTTCTAAGTTGGTTGGGCTATTCAACATTGTCTTTTAAATCAACTGCCTGTTTTAAATAACACTATAAGAAGTTTAACAACACCAGGTTAAAGTCCAACAGGTTTATTTGGTAGCAAATGCCACTAGCTTTCGAAACAGGCTGTCCCTTCGTCAGGTGGGGTGGAGAAATGCTCACAAACAGGGCATACAGAGACACAAACTCAATTTACAGAATAATGATTGGAATGCAGTCTGTAAATTGAGTTTGTGTCCCTGTATGTCCTGTTTGTGGGCATTTCTCCACTCCACCTGACAAAGGGGCAGCCTGTTCCGAAAGCTAGTGGCATTTGCTACCAAATAAACCTGTTGGACTTCAACCTGGTGTTGTTAAACTTCTGACTGTGTTTACCCCAGTCCAACGCCGGCATCTCCACATCTTAAATAATACTCACAGATCGCCAAACAGCTCCCACAACTGTCCAGGAGGTGTGTTTAAATGCCAAATGTGGTATTAGGTCATTCAAACATAGAGGAAGATTTCCTTTGTGTCTGTTTGTCGGGAAATCACAAACACAATTGTAAGGGACACATTTCTCATTTTACTTCAGACTGTGGAAGAAATAATCCTCCAAAGGAACCTTCATTCTATCTCTTTAACCATGGTGAAGCTAATTGACACAGACGTGTTGTCAGTGGGGAAATTACAATTCAGTTCTGTACCCTTAAGCTGAGGTCATGGACAAAACATAGAGTCAAACCTGAATCATCCACATGCACATGTGCTATGAAGAGTTGTGCTGAGTCAGATGAGCAGCACAGGGGATCAACACCAGGTTCACCAGGATGTTGCCTGAGATGAAGCATTTGAGCTACAAGGAGAGACGAGACAAGCTTGGATTGTTTTCTTTACAGCAGAGGAGGCTGAGGGGAGAATGTGATTGGGGTATGTAAGATTGTGAGGGGGATGGACAGGGTGAATAGGAAGCAACTGTTCCCCTTGGTTGAGGGATCAATCACGCAGGGGCATAATTTTAGAGTAAGGGGCAGGAGATTCAGAGGGGGATTTGAGAAAAATGTTTTCACTTAGAGGGTGGTGGGAATCTGGAATGCCTTGCCTGGGAAGGTAGTGGAGGCCGGAAACCTTACAACCTTTAAAAAATATTTGGGTGAGCACTTGAAATATCACAGCATTCAAGGATATGGGAGAAGTGCTAGAAAATGGGATTAGTGCGCCTTTAATGGTGCAGACTCGATGGGCCAAAGGGCTTTTTCTGCGCTGTGTGAATCTATGGGTGAGATGTGACAGAGCTCATATTCAGCAATCATAGTTAGCATGCCAGTGTAGTCTGAACATTGCAGAACCTGCAGCTACATCCATATGACACGTAACTTACAGAATTCGCTAAGCATAATCCTTTAGTTTGGTTCATGTAATAAAAAGGCATGTTTGTCCTTCAGGAGCAAGGCATGACCCAAGGAGTACAATGACCACCCCAAAACCAGGAAGTTCACAAAACAAAACGAAAAAATAAAGAGCCGTCTTGTTAAGATCAGAGAAAATGCTTTGGCTCTCATAAGCGACATAACTTCTGTCAATTGGAAAGGCAATAATGTGATAGCAAAAAAGATTTCTATCTTTTTTCCAGTTTAAATAGCTAGAGTCAAAAACGACGGCTGCTTATAGATCAGTATAAAGTAGTCTGAAGGCAGACAGCCAACAAAATCCAGGCAAGGCAGATAATCACTAATAAATGTATAAAGATTTCCTTTGATGGGAAACAGCAAACTAATTAAAATGTTATTATACACAACTTTCACAGATTAATATGTATTCCAGATTGTTGATATAAATGAGTTGAAATTCTGGAACACGACTGTTACAGGCCATTATCAGATCGAGGTGTGCGGACTGTAACATTTTGAACAGTGGAGCCTCCGAAAGAAATTGCTTTACTTCAAAAGGAGAACTGGGTGCTAAATGCCTCAGCTCTGGCAGATAGTTCCAGTTCTACTGCAGATATCTGAAACTCTATGGGCATTGATAATTGCCAAGTGTAAATCTCATCCTGAAAGATGTATGTCAAGGAACAGCAGAAAGCTGATTTGATGCATCAAAAGAAAATATTCAATTGGAAGAAATCATAGAATCCCTACAGTACAGAAGGAGGCCATTAGGCCCATAGAACCTGAGCCAACCACAGGTCCTATTCCCATAACCCTATATTTACCCTGCTAATCCCCCTGACACTAGGGTCAATTTAGCATGGCAAATCAACCTAACATGCACATCTTCGGACTGTGGGAGGAAACTGAAGCACTTGGAGGAAGCCCATGCAGACATGGGAAAAAACATACAAATTCCACACAGTCATCCGAGGCCGGAATTGAACCCGTGCCCCTGGAGTTGTGAGACAGCAGTGCTAACCACTGTGCCACCATGCCGCCCTAAAGCATCATGCTGAACAGGGCAAACGGGTTCTCAAGGATTGTTTCCAATTTTGTCTTACAATTACTGCTTGTTCAGTATTTTGCCCATATTTTCACTTTTATGAATAATTTTTTATTGTATAACCAAATAAATTGACGAGCATTTTGGGCCTGTACTACACAGTCCTATATTCTGTCAATTTTCCTCTTCAAACTGACAGGAGATGCAATGGACAACCTATATTCTTTCCGGTAAGCCATTTACTGTGATTGAGTGGCATTGTTAGAGCTAGGGGGAGGCAACACTGAATAATAAACAACAGTTTTTGGTTGTAGCAGAAGTCCTGAAGTGTCAATTATAAGTCCTATTGAATTTAGGGAAAGATCTAACTTGAACCTTCAAGGGGTGTTGGGTAAAGTGTGTGGGGAGTGGGAAATCAGAAAGGAAAATGGCTCCATTCTTCTCAAATACTTTCTAAGAAAGTCGGGATTACATTGCTCGGAATTTAACTGACATTTTGCAAAAGGGTAATTACATCTCATTACAAGGTCTCATTACATAATCCAACAGCAGCTCTAATAAAATGTGTGGGGCTGGCATGGATATATTATTGTGTGATGTGTACTGTGTGGTACACAAGACGCAATCTCTAATCACCACCATAAAACAAAGGTCACTTTATTAGAAACATCAATGTAACACAGTGTCCCAGTGTGCTTTCCTTTCCCCACAGTTCAGTTCTCACTGGTTTATTGTTATTTCTCTGTACATTGTTTCGCAATTACCTCAAGTTCTATGGACATCAATTAAATCCACTTATCAAAGTGAAATCAAGAGATATCACCACTTGGCAAAGGTGTTCGCTTGAGTATGTAACAATGTGTCATTGTATTCATGTATTTAGACGAAGCCCATTAAACTTCTACACAATGTGCATTATATAAGTAAAAGGGAAAGTCGCCATAGTCCCAAGGTGACCAAAGCCTGCTCTCCTCGTTAAGAGGGAGAGCTAACTAATGGTGATTTTAGCCTGAAGGTCACCACGCCTCAGGTGAGCGTCAAGGTTGAGGGCCTTCATGAACAACCTCAACTGGTACAGGAATTGAACCCACGCTCTAGGTGTCATTCTGCATCAAAATACTGTGGATGTTGGAAATCTGAAATAAAACAGATGCTGGTGAAACTCAGTAGGACTGGCAACACCTGTGGAGAGAGAAAGAGAGTTTGTTTCAAGTCCACATGACTCTTCTTCACCTGCTCAGTTTATCCAGCTGTTTCTGTTTTATTTAATGCCTGGCTGGATGCTGTCATCCCGAGAGATAGGGCACACCAATTGGCTTAAGCAGCCCTAGTTTAGAGAAAAGAAATCACCAAGGGTTCCTGCTACTAATTAGTACACAGTGATCACTGGATGAGAACATGACTAGACTCAACATATACTCAACCACTGTCAAATAACTTGACAAAGTGAACAACGGGCCAATGAGGGCAACTGGCACTCATGAAGTGAACAAATTGTAAAGAGTCAACCCCTTCAGATGAAGACAGGAAGGGGAGAAAACTGTGGAGACACCAGGTAAAATGGAAAATATCTCGGAGCCACGGAAAATCACAGCTTGCATAGCTTGAAAAATTAAGTTCTGTTACATGTGAAGATCGGTACACAATTCCACTGCATGAGAATGTTTCTTGCATCCTTGCTCCATGTACTGACATGCCATGTAAAACATATCATTCAGAATGCTGAAAACTGGTATTATTTACGTTTAATGGTTTGGATTGGATGCCTTACTCAGCAATAAATTTCTTCAATCGGACTGCTGCTGTTCTCGTGCATCTAGAGGTACATTACGATGCACAGCAAAGTGATTTATCTCCTCTTTATACCATGTAAGTTTATTTTGAAAGTAGTCATGCTTCCTAATGAGACTTGTCTTTGGTGGCTTGACACCAAAATGATCATTAGCCTCGTGCCTTAGAGTCCACACAAGATGATGTTGGAATACTGTGCTATTTTCTTCCTGAATATTTGGCCGCTGTAATAATTTCTTGTGGATTAAGTACACTGAGAGGTGGAGAAGCAAGAATAAAAGCAGAAGTGGTATTTCCAAGGCCTTGTTAATGCCAACAATTTCTGTTCTTTTGAGATACTAGTAGCAGATACATATTGGCGGACAGCCACAATTGGAGATATTTTCACTTAGTGTCCACTCTTAAAGACATTGGGCAATAAACTGAGCTGAAATTCATCTCCCTGGTGGCATATATTGAATCAAGGGCAATGCTTCCTTGACTAAATTAGAAAGGTATATAGTTGGAAAAATTACATTGATTTAAACAGATGGTGAAGTTAATGGCATGGAATCAACATTCTGACTTTATTCTACGGCTCAATAATCTACACTTACTTCATACAATGAACCTTCGCCAAGACAGCAGTAGTTCAGGGTTAACCCCCCTGGCCCTTTTCGAAATAGCGTCTTGGGAAATTTTACATACATCTGAAAAGGCAGATGGGGTTTTGGTTCAACATCCCTTCTGAAAGATGGTGTTTACGACAGTGCAGCACTCCTCCGTACTGCTCTGCAGCGTCAACCTCAATTTCTGTGCTCAAAGTCCTGAAGGACAACTTGAGCACAGAACCTTGTGCTTCACGAGGCAAGAGTGCTACCAACTGAGCCACGTCTGACAACCTCGAGTATCAGCTGTCTGCAAGGGTGATGGAGGATTGACTATAACTTACACCTTGAGCTACAGTCAAATTAAATTATCCAATATTTCCAATCCCGATCAAGCAATTGCTGCTCATAAGTACGGGTATGGATGGATATGAAATGAGTCTGCAGAGGTCTGCCACATGGGTGGCACAGTGGCTGGCACTGCTGCTTCACAGCTCCAGCTACCTGGGCTCGATTCCCAGCTTGGGTCACTGTCTGTGTGGAATTTGCACATTTTCCCTGTGCCTGTGTGGGTTTCCTCCAGGTACTGTGGTTTCCTCCCACAGTCCAAAGATGTGAGGGTCAGATTGATTAGTCAAGTTAAATTGCCCCTTAGTGTCCCGGGATGTGTACGTTAAAGGGATTAACGGGTAAATGTATGGGGCTATGGGGATCGGGCCTGGATGAGATTGTTGTTGGTGCAGACTCAATGGGCCGAATGGCCTCCTTCTGCGTTTTTGGGTTTCCATGATTCTATGATTAGAACTGCCTACTAAGATTCTCTGTTCTCAGTTTACACATGCTCTGTGAAAGACACTGGCTTCAGAATCAGATGGAACAGTAAAAAAAAAGAATCAAAAAGCCACTTAATTATAATGAAGGAACAGGTACATCACTCTTTCACAGTAAGTGAATGGGCATTTCCTTTCTACATCAACAGTCCAGTGCACAAGGTCATATTTGCAGTGAATAGTTATTAATTTCCTGTGGGGCAACTCTTTCGAATTGAAAATTCCAATGTGTTATTAATTTTAATGGCTAGCCAAAGGATACCCTAGAAATTGCTCCATAAATTTTCAGATCACTGAGAAATCAGGTCAGTAAGCTTAAGCGAGAGTTCGTGTAGGATGCAACTTTTGAAGCAATACATTATTCCTGTAATGACTTAGCAGTATTCCCAAATCAGTCTCAGCCTCTCTTTTCAATTCCTTCCTTGATGTAACCAGTCATTTTCAATCTGTTTAAGTAGATGAATGGTCCTTACATTTGATTCCTTTGTGCATACATGTTCTGCCAGTAATGTTGCAGGTTCAGGGTGACAATGCCCTGTCTGTCTCTCCTGGTATTTTACTTCTTGTGAAAAAATTATTTTTCACTACTTTCCAAAATCTTTTGTGATGGCGAATCTTTGAAAAAAAACAGCTGTTTCCGAAGTACCCCCCAAGATCAAGAGCTATTTAATTTGCTCTGTAAAATCAATTAGAGCCGCAGTTCTAGTACAAAGATTAAAAAAAAGATATCAACTGTAGATAAAGGGATATAGTTAGCATTTATTCCTGTTGAGGACTAACATTATGCAGGCTTTGAAGCTTTATGTTTTGTGCACCTAGTATACGCAGCATATATATTACACAGAATTACACAATGTTATAGTACAGAAACAGTCCACGCAGTTCAGCCAACAGGTCCATGCTGGTAAGTTTAAGTTTATTTATTAGTCTCACAAGTAGGCTTACATTAACACTGCAATGAAATTACTGTGAAAATCCCCTATTAATGTTCCATGAACCTCCTCCTGCTGTATTTCATCTCAGACCATCAATATATCCTTCTATTTCTTTCTCTCTCTTGTACTTATGCAGATTCCTCTTTAAAAGAATCTAACTATTTACCTCAATCACTCCATGAGGCAGCAAATTCCCCATTCTCATCAATCTGAGCCAAAAAGGTGTCTCCTGAATTCTCAGCTGGGTTTGTTAGTGGCTACCTTAAATTCATGGCCTCCAGACGGCCCCTCCCCAGTGAAACCATCTTCTCCACACATCCTACAGATCCATCCACCAGTTCACTCCTTTTGACAGCATCATGTCATTCTGAGTGAGCTGACAGCATTTCTCAAACCTAAAATACAAGCGAGCTGCAACAAATGCAGAACTGCTATCAGCTGCACCATGTGTTTGTGTACAACATACAGCACAGAACAATCTGGAGAACAAACAAGAATCTCTCCCCATGTCAGCGTGGGTTTCCTCCCATAATCCAAAGATGTGCGGGTTAGGTTGATTGGCCATGATAAATTGCCCCTTAGTGTCAGGGGAATTAGGAGGGTTAATATGTGGGGTTACAAGGATAGGGCCTGGGTGGGATTGTTGTTGGTGCAGGCTCAATAGGCCAAATGGGCTCCTTCTGCACTATAGATTCTATGAACTTAGGCATCACTGAGAAGGCCAGCATTTGTTGCCCAGCAAGTGCAGAGGGCATTTAAGAGCCACAAGTAGGCCAGACTAGGTAAAGATGGCAGATTTCCTTCCTTCAAAGGACATTAGTGAACAAGGTAAGCTTTTACAACAATCAATGACAATTATCACGGTCAGCATGACTGAGTCTAGCTTGATCGTATGAAGCTACATATAGCTAAGACTGAGTACTAGTCCAGTGACATTATCACTTCGCCAAGATGAGACAGGAGAATGTGAAATCAGGTTGCCACGTGCAGGTCTCAGGTAATTTTTCCATTATTTCAACTCAGCACCAGTTGTGGAAACCAAAATACTATTCAAACTAGTGCTGCAATGAGCACTGGATCTTGAAGAAAAAGGAATGAAGAGTGATAAGAGATGATAATTGAATATTTCCTCAGAGTTGCCCACATAAACCTGCCATTTAATGGGGCCAAAATTAAATTTACATGCTCATAAATGTTGCTTCCATCACAATGGTAAGATCAACCAGGGGTGGCTATAAGAAAATTCCCAATCCAATCCTTGAATTTCAAATTTAGAATGACTCCTTCTTGCAATGCATGGAGATGACTGTAACCTTGGAAGGGCTGTTCTTCAGATGAGGAGCGGAACAAAAGGTTCCACTTGTCTGTTCCAGGTATTCGGATGGGTGTTAAAAATCTCCAAGTGTGAAGGTTACCCTCACCAACAATCTTTCCTCAACCAACACTACCAAAATTAATATTAACGATGTTAATTATCTTTATAACCTGTTAATGATGTTCTAGAAAAGTGCCAATATCTGGTATATGGCATCCCATATACATTAAGAAACTGTTCAATAAAATTACTTCTAAATGATTCTGCTGGATAAACCAAATCATTTATTAATGTTAACTTGGTAGTTAATGGCTTAGTAGTCAGTTATTGCAGCAGAATTTTAATTAAACATTAAAATGGTTCGAGCAGAATGTTGATACCTTTGTCCTCCTACATTGAAAACTACAATCAAGAGCAAATGGACAGCTTCACACAATGGGCTACACACACACACACACTTTGAAATCGAAATGGCTGACACGCCTTTACTTAACAGTGAATACCTGTATTTTCACAAACTGCTGCCAAGGTTTCTAGCTCCGCTTATACCTGCTGCCTCACAGAGGATATGTAGGAGGAGGATTGGGGGGGCTGATATCGTGCTGCTCTCTGGAACCTGACAGGGCATTGTTAAAAGAAGTGTCGATTGTGGAATTGCTGCCATTAGTTCTGCAATGTGATAATGCTGCCGAATGAGATTCAAAACATGACTAGCATCCGCGTATCAATAATATGTTTGAATTAACAATGCCAGGGAGGGTCCACACTACCTATCGGAATATTCATCTGTACACCAGACACAGAATAGTACTGATGCATTCTGAGAATCTGTGTACAGTGCATAAACTCAGTGTACAATGCAAATGCAATTCAATAAGACAGCTCTGGGCAAAATGATCAGGTCAAAGACAACATTTGGGGTCAAAAGTGATACCTTAAGTAAAAACTTTAATAATTGCATTAAAAATGTAAATTGGTGCATGTCATTATGAAATATGTAACTTTTTCACTTAATTTTGTTTAAACCTGCACTTTGGATACAGTATTCTAATTTATTTTATTGAGGAATAAATAATGGCTCAATTGCTTTTCAGGGAAGATTTTGAGTGATGTGCTCGTGTGCAGACTGCACCATCATACCGCAATACATAACTATAAATTAACAGCATTGTAGGTCACAGCGGAACACCTTTAACAATGAGATGGCCTGGTATAGCACCACCTACAGGGCTAACAGGTACTTGCAGTGCGTTCAATAAATCATAAGCATCATGTAACAAATTTCAATAGAATGGGGAGAGCGGTGGAGGGGGAAGAGGAAAAAAAGTGACAGAGTGGGAAAGCAGAGGGGAAAAGGTGGGGAGATTGAAGAGAGTAGGTGGAGGAGAGGGAGAAAGGAGAAAAGGCATGGGGGTTGGACTTTAACCTGGTGTTGTGAGACTTCTTACTGTGACAAGAGGAGAGGCATGGTAGGAAAAGAGAAGAGAATTGGGAAAAGGAAGCGAGAGAGAGGAAGGGAAGGAAGAGGTGTAAAAAAGGAGGGGGAGCTGGGAAGGGTGGTTGAGAGGTGGGGGAAGAGAGAGAGAGGAATGGGAGACCAAAGCAAATGAAGGAATCGAGCAGTTAGATGAGGAGAAGAATAGAAGACAGGAGGAGGAGACAGTGGAGAAGAAGGAGAAACAAGACTATGGATGGATTGGGCTGAGAGGTGAAGGAAGAAGCTGGATGGGGAGAGTGAACAAGAGGGAAGAAAGCATGAGTTGGATGGAAGAGGGTGAGTAAGATGGAAGAGAGGGTGAGAGGGATGGAAAGGGGTAAAGCTAAGCAGGGTGGAAAGAGAAGGGGGTGAATTCGATAGAAAGTGTAGACCACACAGAGGGATAAGAGGAGGAAGTGGATGCTAAGTGCGGGATTGCGGGGAGCACATTTGGGAGAAACAGTATCCCTGCTCAGTGTTGATTCGGCCAAGATTTATTTCTCTTTAGCGTGACAAAAGGTTTAGTAGCAGTGGACCAGCGACAATATCCCCATTCAATGGCGGGGGTCGGGGTAGGGGCGGGGATTGGATCATTTCACTGTCTGACCCAGCACTATGGGGGCCAAGTGCTGAAATGCTGCTCAGTAAGGAAAGGTTGACTCAAATAGACAGGGACAGGATGATGGGGTGGGGGCGGAGGGGAGGACAAAACATGAGGACTGCTACTAATTCAGTGGACTAAAAGGCTGCTCAGAGAAGTGTGCATATCTGAGGCAGTTCCCCGAGGTGACTATTTGTGGGCGACGTGTTAATTACATGAAGGAATGATGGATAAGGCAGGAATGACCTTGTGAAGCAAAGCTAACCAGAGTGGGACAAAGACTGGAGGAGGGAGGGCATCAGGATGAAGATACAGTGAAAGGTACATTAAAAAATGTTTCCACCTTATTTGTAAATTTAAATCTTATTTGGTTTATTTACTTATACCAACATGGTTGCTAGCTGAGGGAAATTTTGAATGCTCCGCAGTGACACTGAATGATCAGACACTGTAACTACATGCAGTTTCAACTTGTTTTGCTATTGGCATTCAATATTGTCTTAGCAGCTACCGTTATGTGACATTTAACACTGGATATCCCCAATCACAGTGCCAACTATTGCAGACATGACAGGTACTGTGGTCAAATTTAAACACATCTTTATGGGTTTTTCCATTGGGATAGAATGACACAGAACTTACAAAGCATGCTGAAATGGAATTTTGAACTTACTCAGTAACTTTAATACCATAGAGATAAATAGATACACTCTCCACTCGCAAAGCATTCGGAAGTCATTCAGGAAAGCGGAAGAGTAACTTCTTCCTTCTGCTCCGATTCCTTAAGTTCAATATTAGAAATTGGCTCAGCAATAAAACAGGGGCCACAGCTAGATGGCTACTGATTTAGAATATCGCCGGTAATAGGGGTTTGATTCCTGTTCTGCCTGAGGTCAGGAGACCGGGGGCCTGCCTCCTCACCTGACCCAAGAGTGGAGGCAATGGCAGGCCACCACGAATGACAAAAAAGAAACTGCCAGGAAAACAGCTCAGGATGAAGCATCAGCCGATAATGAGTCCAGGATTTGCCTCCAGGCACAGCACACATGAATTAGCTTCTTGCTTTTAGAAGCCTGGCTGCATTCGTTTGGGGGCATTTCTTCTTGTTTTCTTCACTTCTTGGCTTATAGTCATCAATTCAACACATCTTTCCCAGTTGTGAAGACAGGCTAGGTGCTCCAGCCTTGCTCAGAGTTGTTCATTAACCGACTGCATGGAAAATTGCATTTCCTGGGATTTTCGCTGTTTCTACATGGGAAGTACTCTTGGCTTGCACACTCAAAGGCTTGACTGAGAGCATAAACTACTCATGTAAGAAATTGAGGCATAAACCCACACTTTTTAAACTTGTGGTAAACCCAATTTCAATCATTTTTCAAACTTGGCAACCTAAACTTGTCTGTGCTTGATGCCTGTGGGAGGATTGTTGTTTTACACTGCCAATAAGGACTTCAAGCCTCTTCAGTGGTGTCAACTAACAGAGGCAACTTGTTTTCTCTGACTGTTGAAAATAAACACCACATGAAAATAAAGAGTACATGGAAATGCAGGTTATAAGAATAATCTGTGATCACAGATTAAACAAGTGTCATTCTATGACACTCAGCTGAACATCAAGAAGTAGCAACATCACAAATAGACATGCCTGTACAATGGAAAATCAAGAGAAAGGATATATGTTCAATAAGCGTCGTGTCTTTGGTTTTAAATAGCACAATGCAGGATGTCATAAAATCACTGAGGTAATCTGCTGAAGATTGATTCAAATCAAAGCAATAATAATTTAAATCTATGACTATTTTAACAATTCACCCACAAACAAGTTGAATTCTTAACAATCGTATAAAATTTTCAGTCAGCCTCGCCGGCTCAGTGTCATTTTTCTCGTGTTCATGGGATCACAGCGCTGCTGCTTCAACCGACATTTACTGGCCACCCCTAACTGCTCCTGATGACATCGGGCGGCACAGTGACACAGTGGTTAGCACTGCTGCCGCACAGTGCCAGGGACCGGGTTGAAATCCGGTCTTGGGTTACAGTCTGTGTGGAGTTTGCACATTCTCCCAGTGTCTGCGCGGGTTTCCTCCGGGTACTCCAGTTTCCTCCCACAGTCCAAAGATATGCAAGTTAGGTTGACTGGCCATGCTAAATTGACCCTAGTGTCAGGGGATTAGCAGAGTAAATATGTGGGGTTATGGGAAAAGGGCCTGGGTGGGAGTGTGGTCGGTGCAGACTTGATGGGCCAAACAGTCTCCTTCTGCACGGTCGGGATTCTATGAGAAGGCCAGGTCTGCTGCAGTCAATCATAGAAACCCTACAGTGCAGAAGAAGGCCATTTGGCCCATTGAGTCTGCACTGACAACAATCCCACCCAGACCCTGTTACCCTACTAATCCCTCTAACCTATCACATCCTGGGACACTAAGGGTTAATTTAGCATGTCCAAACAACCTAACCCACACATCTTTGGACTGTGGGAGGAAACCCACGCAAACACGGGGAGAATGTGCAAACTCCGCACGGACAGTGACCCAAGTCGGGAATCGAATCCAGTTCCCTGGAGCTGTGAGGCAGCCGTGCTAACCACTGTGCCACCATACCGCCCAATGTTGCAATTACACCCACAGTGCTGTCAGGGAGGAAGCCCCAGGATTTTAACAGCCTGACATGCAGGTGTAGGGGTAGGTTTCTAAGTCAGAATGGCATGTGGCTTGGAGAGCAACTTGCAGGTAGTGGTGCCATGCGTCCGCTGCCCTTGTCCTTTTAGGTAGTAGAAGTTGCAGGTTTGGAAGGTACATCTGAAGGAGTCTTGGCGAGCTAACACATTGCATCTTGTAGAACGAACACACACACACGCACACAATAGAGGTAGTGAAATGTTATGGTGGTAGATGCTGTGTCATTCAAGAAGGCTGCTTTTTCTTGGGTAGTGTCGAGCTTGAGTGTTGTTGGAATTTGTTTCTTTCATTCACTGGATGTGGGCATTACTGCCTGAGTCTACACTTATTGTTCATCCCAATTGCCCTTGTATTGAGTGGTTTGCTGGGCCATTTCAAAGGCTATTCAAAAGTCAACCACACTACTGTGGTTCTGGAGTCACATGTATGCCAGAACAGGTAAGGATGGCAGATTTCCTTGCCTAAAGGATAACAGTGAACCAGATGGGTTTTTGTTTTACAAAAATCAACAATGGTTTATGGTCATCATTCAACTTTAATTCCAGATTTTTTTATTGAATTCAAATTTCACTGTAAACTGTTGTGGGAATTGAACCTGGATCCCCAAAGCAATACCCTGGGTCTCTGGATTACACTTACCAATGGTAATAACCTGTAAGCCATCACCTCCCCAAACTGAATTCATCCAGACAAACCGAGTGCTCCGGTTTTCTCCCACAGTCCAAAGGTGTGCAGGTTAGGTGGATTGGCCATGCTAAATTGCCCCTTAGTGTCAGGGGGACTAGCTCGGGTAAATGCATGGGGTTATGGGGATAGGGTCGGTGGGATTGTGGTTGGTGCAGACTTGATGGGCTGAATGGCCTCCTTCTGCATTGTAGAGAGACTATGAGATTCTAAAAGTTGACAAATAGAGTGTATTCCATCACATTCCTGGTACATGGTGGACAGACTTCGGAGATTCAGGTGGTAAGCTACTCAATGCGAATTCCATGTCTGAACTGCTCTTGTACCCACAGTATCTTTGTGGCTAAAACACATGGACTGTAGCGGTTTAAGAAGGCCGCTTACCACCACCTCTGCCGGGCAATTAGGGTGGACAACAACTGCTGGCCTACCCAGCAATGCTCACATCCAATGAATGAATAAAAAATGTCACTGGTGGTCCAATTGAAATTCAGGTCAATGGTAACCACTCCCCCCCCCCCCCCCCCCCCCCACCCAAATGTTGATGGTGAGGATTCAGCAAAGGCAATACTGCTGAATATTGAAGAGAAATGGTTAGATTCTCTCTTGTTGAAGAAGGCCATTGTTTTGACACTTCGTGTGGCATGAATATTACATGCCACCTATCAACCCAAAGTTGTTCAGGTTTTTCCTCATGATGGCGTGAACTGCTTCATTATCTGTGAAGATGAAGGAAGCAAAGACAGTACACATGGAACTCCTGCAGCAATGTCCTGGATGTCCAAAGATATGTGGGCTAGGTTGATTGGCCATGCTAAATTGACCCTAGTGTCAGGGAGATTATCAGGTAAACATGTGGGGTTATGGGGATAAGGGACTGGTTTGGATCGTTGTCGGTACAGGCTTGATGGGTTAAATGGCCTCCTACTGCACTGGAGGGATTCTACGATTCGCCTCCAACAACCACAGCTATTGTCCTTTATGCTAGGTGTGACTCCATACTAGGGCTCCTCGATGTCATGCAAATGCTGCTTTGATGTCAAGGGCAGTCACTCTCACCTCAACTCTGGAATTCAAATCTTTTATCCATGTATGGACAAGTATCAGAATAAGGTCAGAGATGAGCAATCCTGGTGGAACCCCAAAGTGGACATTGTTGAGCAGGTTATTGCTGAGTAAGTGCGGCTTGACAGGACTGGCGACAACACCTTCCTTCACTTGGCTGATGATTGAGGGTAGAATTTAATTCTGCTTTGATTAGTTTAGTGCAAGATTCACATTTGAATGTGCACACTCCATCCTCTGTCAGTACACAGTCGAAATCCTTATGCATTCCACATCGCATCTTATTTCCCATGTCATTATGCCATGACATTTTACATTACATTTATGTCTATTTGTCTGTTATCGTGGATGGATATGCATTCAATTGCATGTCACTGTCCATCTACCAATGTCACTAACTGTTTCACTCACAAATTCTGTATACAGACTGATGTATAATGCTTAACTTAAAAAGAGTAAGATTTCAAGTAAACTAAACATTTTTGATGTTTGGCTCAGGCACGTGTTTATTTACAATGCCCCAAAGCTATCTACATATCTGTAGCTTACTGTTTCAAACCAGTAATGGGAAAATTATAAAATTGGCAATGAAAGCCATTGAAGCTGAAATGCTGTTCCAAATCATGTTAAAGGAAAATAATCAATTGCTCAAAATGTCAAACAATGTAAAGTTAACAACTGCGCAGTGCAATGCAATGTGTAAATAAGGAACCTGACTCAAGATAATCTGCAACAATACACAATATCCAATCAACTATGATAGGAATATATATAATTTCCATGGTAATCACAAAAAAGTTTTTATTAAATGCGTATTTTTAAAATCTTAATGAGAAAGCTATCGTACCCAGTGAACCAGTCTATAACTTGGCCGGATCTGTGTCATACAGACCAGGTCGCTTTCAAGACCAATACTTTATCTACGTTAAATTGCTTGACCTTCAGCAAAGTGGCATTAAGATCCCAGTGCCAGGGATCTGGGGACTTTAATCTCAGAGAACATTTTAATTACTGCTCCATTCAATGGCCTTTTCAATGGTGGAGAGCAGACATGTTGATGCTGATTATACCTTTGGGACCATCACAACACAAATCTACAGGAGAGAATGATCGATGGACATTGCCTCAAAAGTCAGTAACTTTATTCATGCATGCAAACCAGGAAGGTTTGATCCGCATTTGCGCCAAATTACAAATCTCATGCAAAATGATGTTAGGGGCACTATACTTCACATTAGTATCACTGAGCTAGAGGAGACAATTGGGGGATTCTTATCACAGGCCCTGTGGCTTTTGCTAAAGTGTCCATGCTGATGTCAATGAGGCAGGATCACGGTGGATGATGTGGGTGAATATCCTGCTAATGTCATGGTCAAAATTCACACATGGACATTGGTTATTCAGGTATGGCATCAGCCACATCTACAGTAAGAGCCCATGGTCAGGATTTTTAAATCATGGTCAGGAACTCAACACCTACATGATTTCCAGGCATCAGCCCCTCACCTGAACTGCGTTACTCTCTCAAACGCTATTTTGAAATACCCTGACTGGCAGAAGGCAAGCTCAACACCCAATCAGTGGTGCCAAGCTCCTCCTGGAGGTGGGTTCTGCCTGCTTGGTGTCAGTGGTAAAGTCAGACAGCAGCCATATGGAGGCCTGCCGCTGCCTTGGAGAACAGGCAGCTCATTGGTGGACCAGGTGTATAAATGGTAGATAATGTGGGTGACTGGGACACATCATGATAATGTGCATATTCCAGTGCAGATTATCCAAGATCCGATAACTAACGTCAGAAAAAGAACTTTTCTTTGGCCCTGCGGTGATCTTGACAGCTGTGCTGTGACTAATATGCACCAGACTGTTTAGGTTCACCAAGATCAGATCTAAAACTGCCTTCTCAAATGCCTTGGCCCCTTACGGAGCTCCTAACAAAGCTTTGTGTGTCATTAATTGGCAGCGAGCGGGTTGCCTGTTCCTTCTCCACCTACCAACACTTTGAAAGTCTCAAACCGTCCGGAAGGCATTGGGATCTTGAGACGACCCACAAGACCACAACTTCCACACCAGCATTTGAAAATCTGGAAAAAACATACCTGCAGGAACTAGATGGCCTCACCAGTGAAGGGACATGGGAAGTTATATATTTTTTAAAAATCAAAGAAAGAATTGTTGAAATTGTTCCATCAGGAGTGCAGCCTGCTACTGTACCAGATACGTCCCAGACTTCCTGAGGACAATGGCCCTTCAGACAAAATTACTCTTGGCAGTAATTCATCTTTTCCCTATTTAAAAAAGATCTTAAGATTATTTGGCACGTCTCACGCTTTCAGGATGTCCCAAAGCAATTAGCTAATTAATTACTTTTAAGTGGTCACAGTGTTGAAGTAGGCTACTGCGACAGCCGACTTACACACAGAGAGTGAGTTAAATGAATTCATCTGTTTTCCAAAGATGTTGGCTGAAAGGGCGAAATATTGACCAGGTTGTTAATAGAAGAGTTGGGATCCTGAGACCATAGTGAAGCATCTTCCAATGTAGATCACTATACATTTACAGGCCATTTCCGCCATGACCTCACTTTATCAATCCCTTGACTCTTGCAATTCCCGTTAGAGACCCACACTCAGGAAGCAATGGCAAAACGATTCAAGGAGGTGACAAGGTCAAATTTCATCATTGGTCCAAACAGCACAAAAAATTTGGTCAGGAAATTTTTGCATTGCTGATCCAAAGTTTATCTGATCCACAACTGGGATATCATGCATTCCAATCATCCCGGCTGGTTCCAAATTGGGCATATTCAGGTACCTTCTCGGGTTTAGGGCCAGGCTGTGGTAAGTGGTTTAAAGTTTATTTATTAGTATCACATGTACATTAACACTGCAATGAAGTTACGATGAAAATCCCGTCGTCGCCACACTCTGGCGCCTGTCCAGGTACACAGAGGGAGAATTTAGCATGGCCCATGCACCTAACCAGCACGTCTTTCGGATTGTGGGAAGAAACCCAAGAACCCGGAGAAAAGCCACGCAGACACAGGGAGAACATGCAAACTCCGCACTGACAGTCACCCAAGGCGGGAATCGAACCCAGGTCCCTGGCGCTGTGAGACAGCAGCGCTAACCACTGTGCCACCATGCCGTCCCTACCACTGGTGTCGATCAAATGGTATAAAGATCCTTACATTTTTAAAAATCACCATCCACATACAAGGTAACACATTTAAAAATTGTTGTGAATGCTTTTATGCTTTGGATTCAAGTCCAATCTTTGACCCTCATAACCGAGTCATTGTTGAGACTCTTAAAAATAAGTTAACATTATCCATCTACACATACAACATACATGACAATGAGATGTTCCACTTCAGAGCTGCCATATTGTTATCCAGCTAAAAGCATGCGGGAGATGTACTGCAAATTGTTGCTGCACTGTTTCGAAAGGCATGCTTCAAGAAACTTAGAATGAGAGATTTTTTTTAGTACAGATAAGAAAGGTGAAACAGAAACATCACCCCATATCTCTGTTTACAAAGGTGAAACTAATTTTACTGGGACAATGATGCCCTTTAAACTAAAGCCAGTTTATCAGCTAGTGTTGGCAGCCATCTCCATAGAACAATTCCGATTATGTCAACCTATGCTGATGTTCACCTTTCAGACATGAATATATGCCAGCGCTTTCACTGCACCTGGAGTTAGAGGCATGGGGAAAATTTCCGTGATCTTACCGGCTCACTGCGCCGGACAATCAGCATGGCGAGACAGTAAGATTGCATGCGAGGCCCTGTTTTGCCGGCAAGATCGGCTTCGCAATCTTTCAGTCATTAAGATCATCCGGGCTCACTTGAACTTACCACCTTGCCAGTCGGTCCTCACGCCAATGTGAATCACAGCTGGTGGCCCAAGAATGGACACCAGATGTGATGGCCTCGCAGAGGGTGTCAGAGGCCACTGAAGCCCCCGGGTTGTGGGGGTCACGGCCGGGCAGTGAAAGCCTGGCACCCTGGCAGTGCCCATCAGGCACCCTGGAACTGTCCAGCGGACATACTGACACCCACAGGACACCCTGGCATTGCCCACCAGGACCATAACTGCCAGGGGCCCTGCCAAGGGGGTGGGGCCTGAGTCAGGGTTCAACTATGATGAGGGAAATTCTACAAGGGCGGAGAGGTACTGGCGGGGGGTATGCAAGGGGATACGTAAAGGGGGTGATCAGCAGAAGGGGATGTGCAAGGGGGGGGGGGATGATCAGCACAGGGAGTGATCGGTGGGGGGTTGTGTGCAGGATAGGCAGGGGAGGGCGTCATTAGGGAAGGACTCATTGGGAGGGTCTTATGAAGCCTTGACAAGGCTTTGCTTCCCCTTGGCACACCTGAAATAGTCGGTATGGTTTCATTTCGCACCTTTTAAGAACTATTTACGAAGAATTCAGGGAAAGCCCCTAGTATGCAGGAGACATCGACTGGTCAGCTCCGCACTCTGAGCCTCTCGGTCATCTAGTTACTGGTGTCACTGTTCCATCATGATCTCATTGACGTATTCATTAACCTATTACTCTACAGGTAAATTATACTACTGGAGCGACAGTAATAAAAGGTTTGCATTCATATCGCACTTTTCACGGACACCAGAAGTCTAAAAGCGCTTTACAGCCAATGAAGTAATGTCAAAGCGAAGTCCCTGTTGTAATGTAGGATACACGGCAGCCAATAGGCATAGCTAGCTTCCACAAGTAGCAATGTGATTTGCTTCTCTGTTGAGTTCACTGAGGGATAGACATTAGGCAGAAAACTGGAAATAACACACCTCCCTTCTCTTCTTCAACCTAGTGCGATGGGATCTTCTCAGTTTAACATCTTATCCAAAGAACAGCATCTCTGGCAGTGCAGCTGATGCACCTCAATGAGCACCCGGAAACAAGGCTTTAGAACTGAAGGCTTTAATACATTAACAATGAAACTACTAACACAAATTCACCCGTTCAGACTGAAGGGGTCCTGCCGGAGCAGGGGGTCTTATACCCTGCCACCGGAGGCGGGACCCCACTGGAGTGTGCCATGATAACCCTTAGGACAGGTAAACACCCTAACCCAACAACATAGTACAACCCCCATAACAACAACCCCAGTGGTGAACCAACGATGGTTCACCACATTCACCCCTCCTTTAGGAACCAAAGGTGGCGGGGTGGATGAAAACAGACAATGACAAAAAAAAATAACAGGATTCACAAGTCCAGACGGTCTGGAGGACCACACCGACGCTGCGATCTTCTCAACACCGGTTGCGAAACCGGAGCAGGTGCTTGCGGTGGCTCTCTCAAAGCAACATCTGGCTGTCCCCTCAAAGACTCCCGGGCCGGCCGGCCCTGATGAGGCGATGGTGTAGGGGATCCTGGAACGTTTGGTGGTGGTGGTGGTGGTGATGATGGTGGCGCCGATCTCCGAGTCTCAGGCAAGCTGTACATGGGAGTAAAAGTGTTATGCACTGGTCCCGGTGCTGACCGCGCCACGTCTGGGGAAGTAATGAGGAGTAGTGGATCTGTGACTGGGGGAATAGGAGCGACAGGAGTTTCTACGTCCCCTGCGGGCGCCAGGTCTCTAATGGAGACAGTGTCCTCTCGCCCGTCAGGATATGCCACATAGGCATACTGAGGGTTGGCGTGGAGGAGTTGGACCGGTTCGACCAAGGGGTCGGACTTGCGAGCCCTCACATGGCGCCGCAGAAGGACGGGTCCTGGGTACGTCAACCAGGCTGGCAATGAGGTCCCCGAGGACAACTTCCGAGGGAATGAGAACATCCTCTCGTGGGGAGTAGCATTGGTTGCCGTACACAGGAGGGAGCGGATAGAATGGAGCGCAGTTGGAAGGACCTCCTGCCACCGGGAGACTGGAAGGCCCTTGGATTTCAGTGCCAGTAGGACAGCCTTCCAGACTGTAGCATTCTCCCTTTCCACCTGTCCGTTACCCCTAGGGTTGTAGCTCGTGGTTCTACTAGAGGCAATCCCGAATGAGAGCAGGAATTGCCTCAAGTCGTTGCTCATGAACGACGAGCCCCTGTCGCTATGAATATAGCAGGGGTACCCGAACAGGGTAAAAAGCTCACTGAATGCCTTGATGACGGTGGCAGTCGACGTGTCCGCACAGGGGAAAACAAACGGAAACCGGGAAAATTCGTCTATTATGTTAAGAAAATAGACATTCCGATCCGTTGAGGGAAGGGGGCCCTTAAAATCTACACTCAGCCTCTCAAAAGGGCGAGTGGCCTTGACCAAATGTGCCCGGTCTGGTCGATAAAAGTGTGGTTTGCATTCTGCGCAAATCCGACAACTTCTAGTAACTGACCTGACCTCCTCCACCGAGTAGGGTAGGTTGCGGGCTTTTATGAAGTGGTAGAGTCTGGTGACTCCAGGATGACACAGATCATTGTGGAGAGCCTTCAAGCGGTCCTCCTGCATGATGGCGCATGTTCCGCGCGAGAGGGCATCCGAGGGCTCATTGAGCTTCCCTGGACGATACATAATATCGTAATTATAGGTGGAGAGCTCAATTCTCCACCGCAAGATCTTATCGTTCTTGATCTTGCCCCTCTGCGTGTTACTGAACATAAACGCCACGGATCGTTGATCCGTGATCAGGGTGAACCGCTTACCTGCCAGGTAATGGCGCCAGTGTCTGACTGCCTCCACAATGGCCTGAGCCTCCTTTTCCACCGCTGAGTGCCGAATCTCTGGGCCTTGAAGGGTGCGGGAAAAAAACGCGTCGGGCCTGCCTGCCTGGTTTAGTGTGGCGGCTAGGGCGAAGTCCGATGCATCACTCTCCACCTGGAAAGGGATGGATTCATCCACCGCGTGCATCGTGGCTTTCGAGATGTCGCTTTTCAAAACCTTGAAGGCCAATTGGGCCTCCGGCGTAAGTGGGAAGGTCGTGGACTTAATGAGCGGACGAGCTTTGTCCGCGTAGTTGGGGACCCACTGTGCATAATACGAAAAGAACCCGAGGCATCTCCTCAGTGCTTTCGTGCTAGCGGGCAAGGGAAGTTCAGTGAGTGGGCGCATACGGTCTGGATCAGGGCCAATGACCCCGTTTTCCACCACGTATCCGAGGATGGCTAACCTACGCGTACGGAATACGCACTTCTCCCTGTTATAGGTCAGATTCAGGCGAGATGCAGTGCGTAGAAAGTGTTGGAGATTCGTGTCGTGGTCCTGCTGGTCATGGCCGCAGATGGTGACGTTATCCAGGTACGGGAAGGTAGCCCGCAACCCGTTCTGGTCCACCATTCGGTCCATAGCACGCTGGAAGACCGAGACCCCATTGGTGACACCAAATGGAACCCTGAGGAATTGGTATAGACGACCATCCGCCTCAAAAGCCGTATATTGTCGGTCCTCTGGGCGGATGGGGAGTTGATGGTAGGCGGACTTAAGGTCTATGGTAGAAAACACTCGGTACTGCGCAATCTGATTGACCATATCAGAAATGCGCGGGAGAGGATACGCATCCAGCTGCGTGTATCTATTAATGGTCTGACTATAGTCGATGACCATCCGAGGTTTGTTCCCGCTTTTGACTACCACGACCTGCGCTCTCCACGGACTAGCACTGGCCTGTATGATCCCTTCCTTGAGGAGCCGCTGAACCTCAGATCTAATAAAGATCCGGTCCTCAGCGCTGTAACGCCTACTTTTAGTAGCGATGGGCTTGCAGCCAGGTACCAGATTTTTAAAAAGGGATGGTGTCGTGATCTTCAGGGTGGATAGATTGCACGCGGGGCGCTTTGGGCAATTTGGAGGCTGCGGCTGGTTCCCTACTGCCAGTGAAGGGAGTGGCCCACCGTACTGTAGGATCACACTCCTCATGTGGGCCATAAAGTTTAGTCCGAGGAGAATTGGCGCGCAAAGGTGAGGTAGCACAAGGAGCCTGTATTGCTCGTAAACTGTGCCCTGTACCTCAAGAGTTACCATACATTGTCCTTGGATCGGTACAGACCGGGACTGTGATGCCATGGAAATTGTCTGTTTGGCAGGGAGAACCCGGAGTCCACACCTTTTAGCAGTTTCAGGGTGTATGAAACTTTCGGTGCTCCCACTGTCAAACAGACAATTTACAGTTCTGCCACTAACCTTTACCTCCATCATGGAATGTTCCAGTCTGTAATGCCTGGTCTGATCCAGAGAGATCGACGCCACCGTTGGCCCCTGGGCGTCACTGCATGCTGCCGATGTGGATGCTGAGGACCCCTGCTGGTCGCTGCTGCATGCTGCCGATGTGGATGCTGAGGACCCCTGCTGGTCGCTCCTAGTCGTCGTGGACCATGATGGCCGCCCCCATGAATCGCATGTGGCCGAGGGCTCCAAGCGCAGCGACTCCTGGTGGTCTTCCTCCTCCTCTGTCTGCCACGATGGCGCCGTCCTGAGATCGCACGTGGTCGGACCTCGTGGGTACTGCGACGCCGAAAGAGATGGTCTCCGTTCAGGAGGGTTACAAGCTGCACTGCCGTTTTTAGGTTTGGACCTGCAGACTTTGCCGTAGTGGCCTTTTTTACCGCACTGGCTGCAGATTGCCGTTCTTGCCGGACACTGTTGCCGTGGATGCTTAGCCCCACCGCAAAAATAGCATCGCTGGCCACCTGGAGCTGCCGCCGTCGTCGAATCGATCTGGGAGCGCGGGTTCGCGGGGCGAGGAGGGAGCAGAGCTTGCTCCAACCACGTTGACTGCACGTGGTCCTCGGGGTACAGCGCCAAGCTCTTCGACGCCGCCTCCAACCTCACGGCCATCCCCATTGCCTGGGTCAAGTTGAGTTTCCCCTTTTCTAATAATTTAAGTCTGATGTACGAGGACCCTACCCCTGCTACGAACGCGTCTCGGGCGAGGTCTTGCATGTACTGCTCGGCGGAGACATCCTTACAGTCACAACCCCTGGCAAGCTGCAGGAGTTCATTGGCGTAGTCTTCTATGGTCTCGCCCGACTGCCGACGTCGTGTAGCGAGGAGATAACGAGCGTGAATCTCGTTGGGTGGCGTAATGTACCTATTCTTTAGGAGCTCGACGGCACCCTGGTAAGTGGAAGCTGCACGAATGGCTAGGTAAATCGTGTCGCTTACCCTTGCGTGGAGGACCTGGAGTCTATCACTGTCTGTAGTGATAGCTACCGAGGCTGCCAGGTAGTCCTCGAAGCACTTCCACCAATGTTCGAACGTGTTAGCTGCACCGACCGCACGTGGGTCCAGTGTCAGACGATCCGGTTTTAGGATCTGTTCCATATTCTCAGTTAATGTATTAAATTGATGCACCTCAATGAGCACCCGGAAACAAGGCTTTAGAACTGAAGGCTTTAATACATTAACAATGAAACTACTAACACAAATTCACCCGTTCAGACTGAAGGGGTCCTGCCGGAGCAGGGGGTCTTATACCCTGCCACCGGAGGCGGGACCCCACTGGAGTGTGCCATGATAACCCTTAGGACAGGTAAACACCCTAACCCAACAACATAGTACAACCCCCATAACAACAACCCCAGTGGTGAACCAACGATGGTTCACCACAGCAGCACCCCTCAGTACTGCACTGGAGTGTCGACCTTGAGTTTTGTCCTCACGCCCTAAGTGGGCTTTGAACCTGGAACCTTCTGATTGAAAGGCAGGAATGTTATCAACTGTGCCACAGCTAATAACAGGTACAACTGAGTCACTTTGTCCAAGGAAGTTATCCCCTTTTCAATGTAAGCAGAGAAGAACAGCTTGCCACTGATGGAACCATCACAGAACTACATGAGAGTGAAATACAAATATGGATTCGACAGGCTGTGTTTCAACTCACTTCAATTTGTGTTACAACTAATGTGAATGCAACTCGGGGTGTGGGGGAAGACATTTTGTTCCGATTTCTCTCTGAGTGCAGACATAGGACTTGGCAGAAAATAATTATTTTTAAAAAACACAATGGACTATGTGGAGAACGAGTAACATTTCTGCTCACAATAAACTTGAATTTAATTCGATAAAATAACTCTGATTAACTTCAGCCAAGTTGCTTTATCTTCAGAGTTTGATACTTTTTTTCCTCAGAGTGGCAGACAGCTAATATGCTCAGAATGTTCCACATTATGTTTTGACAGGGGTCATGTTACGTTCTGTGAAGCATTTAATAACTTACCAGACAGATTGTTACTGTTTCATGTCCACATTCTTATGGACCAGCTGGTTATACAGACAGCATTACCTTGACCTTTTACCCCGGACAAAAGGAGGCTTTGGCAACTTGACAAAAGCACGCAGGAGCAAAAGCAAGATTCTGACACTGCAGTGGTTCTGCACGGTTACATTCTCTTTCAAAAGTGCAGGGCTGGCATGAAGCAAATTCAAAAGCATCAACCAAAGTTGCACCTCGTTTTCACAAATGCAGGTTTTTACCCAGAGACTCAGCCGAAGATTGCGATCTTCGGGTAAACTGTGGTGGCGAGACTGACTTGTTCTGATGATTTATTTTCAGCATCTGCATGTAGTAATGCTCAGCTGTTCTGGAGTGGAGTGTAAACTCCCCACCACCACCACCACCCTCCCGCCCTCCCCACTAAGGCCACAGCCATTGACTCTGCCACAATTCACCCAGACACACAAATCAGTTTTACTGCTCAAACTGCCCAACAGAGAGCTCCTTGGAGGCCTTCAGAACCATGAGAACCCCCACCCACCCCCCTCCCCTCCTCAGCCTGAGAGTCCACCTCATCTGTAAAACCCAAAGTGATCAATAGAGGTTTAACTGATTGAATTACTGCACAGTTTCTTCATCACTGACACTTCCTCCTCCTCCATTATGAAGCATCCAGCACTCTCTGCAGGATTTATCTGCTTCAGAGCCCATTCACCATATTAAACTTTCACCTCTATTTTTCCCTTAAAAGGGACAAGTGTCAACAGTTCAGCTTGCTTAATGCATATTTTACAGACTTTCCCAGATGCATTTTATATTTCTTGAAAGCTATGACGCCCAAACCAATTAATAAATCAGTTTGCTTGAAGAATGCTTATTTTACCATACAAGTGTCTTGCTCTAGATGTTATGGTGCACTAAATCACCTTCTGGAGCTAAGCTTCACGTACAGGGACGACCTGGTGAGCCCATTAAGGGCCATCTTTCTTCTCCTACTGCCTGGGACACTGACTTTATAGATTATTCAGAGAGCCCTATTAATGCCTCATCTCTTCTGTTCAATTGGCTGTTTACCAGACGATCAAACAATATGCATGAAAAATCTCCATTCAGTGCCCCTTCAGCCCTTGAATGTCAACTCCTCTCACGTTACAGCATTTATTGAATTTCTCGGTCAAACTATGTTCTGCTCCATAAAACCTGTACAAGTGAATGCTGCTCAGCTAATTTCCCCACTGCAAAGTTGCTGAGATAAGCTTATTTTCAATGCTACCCTGTATCCAACTGCATCACCCAAAAAGGATGTTCTGAAATGAGCAACCTACAGTTGGACAGTGAATTAAAATCGTCGCTAATTGTAGTCACTCAGCTTCGTTTGTACAACTGCATGCAGCCACCACCTCATGCATTATTTAATCCGTCCGCCCCCACCCACCCTCCGCCACCTCCCCAACTCACTACCTCAATCAAGTGCTCTCCACAGGTCACGTTGCCACAACTCCCACATGACAGAACTGAAAAGGAACACAGATGGGCTTTATTCCTTTGTTACAGCAGTTTATACCCTGCTCGGGCTGCTTACTGAGCGTGATCACAGGATCAAGGCCTCCACTGGGACCAGCAAGCTCTTTTTTTTCATAAAACAAGCCAGTACTTTTATGGAAATGACTTTTGAGAGCAATCGTTAACAGTCAAATAAGAATGAAAACGTAACGTGTTGATGCAAACAAGACTTTCTTCATCACCTACAAAATAGGCACATGCAGACAACCTGAAAGGAGCCTCAGCACTTCTGGACAAAATGTGTTCTTCAAGAGAACACCATGTGCAAAGTTTGCAGGCGCACAATCAATGAAAGGCTGCCTTCTTCTGGATTTAAAAGTTTAGATACTTCTTTAGCCTTCAGACAAAACTGCATTTCCCCCTTTACAAGGTGTAGCATTAGAATGCAGGGCACCTTAGAATCATAGAATGCCTACAGTGCAGAAGAGGCCGCTCAGCCTACAGAGTCTCCTGACAGAGTATCTTACTCAGTCCCAGCCCTGCACCCCATCTCCATAAACCCACACGTTTATTATGGGTTAATCACCGAACCTACAAACTTTGAGACACGAAAGAGCAATTTTGCCCAGCCCATCCACCTGACTTGTACATCTTTGGACAGTGGGAGGAAACCGGAACAGCCGGAGGAAACCCATGCAGACACGGGGAGAATGTGCAAACTCCACACAGTCACCCAAGGCCAGAATTGAACCCGGATCCCTGGTGCTGTGAGGTAGCAGTGCTAACCACTGTGCCGTCGTGTTGCCCTTGAAACAGCTGTCAAGGAAATAAAATGATCACAAAAAGCTTCATGAATAAATGCAGCACTTAGAAGTAGAGCTGCCTGCATTGTACTATGTTTGAATTTTATCATTCTGCTGTCATTTTTGGGGGGGGATGGGGGAGCTGGGGAGAAAAAAACATGAGCTTCAAATCTGTCATGATAACACCCGAAAGAAAAATAACGCTGCAACCTCCCGCTGCAGCACAAATACTTCCTCTGTACTTGTCACGCAAATAGCTGGATTTCTATTTATATAGAGAAATAAGAAGCAGGAGATCCTTCTGCCAAATGGCTGCCCAAATCCTGCTTATAGGAGGTGCCCACCATCACTGCCAAGAGGAGATTCTGGTTTCAGCTTTCTCTCAGTTCCTCTCGGAGGACGGCTGGTGTCAGCATGGTCTCCCCACATTCGGAGATTGAGACTGGGATATCTCAAGAGTTCCGGAGATTACTGGTGTGAACCTGGACTGCAGTGCATGAGACATTCTACCCATTTCCCACCGTTTGATATCAACAATCTGTTGGGGCTAGCCATCTTGTATTTGACAGCGTTGTCAAATATGCTATTGTTGCAATTACTAAACGCAAGACATTTTAGCCAAACAGTACTCCATTCATTGTAATTGCAGATTTATGTAGCAACTTTCAGTTAATTCTGTGACCCACATTATGGGCAGAATATTATGGCCACCACTGTACCCTCACTGCCTCCCTCCAACCCTCAGCTGACCCGCTGCTCATGGACTTAGAAACCATAGAATCCCTACAGTGCAGAAAGCGGCTATTCGGCCCATCGAGTCTGCACCGACAACAATCCCACCCATGCCCTATCCCCGTATCCCTACATATTTTACCCGCTAATCCCTCTAACCGACGCATCCCGGGATATTAAGGAGCAATTTAGCTTGGCCAATCAACCTAACCCGCACATCTTTGGACTTGCAATGCAGCTATAAAGTGCTGTGGATGATCTAAAGGGGCAGCCTGTGGAACTTGCACCTCTCAGTGGAGGGGGAAGTCACACCCTTGGGCACTGCCAGCCAAATGGTTTGGCAGGCAGCTCGACCAGTCCTGGCACCACCAGGAGTGCATCAGCAAGCGGTTGCCGTCGGCACTACAACAGGGAAATAGAAGGAGGACCATGGATCCCCAGAAACGGAAGAATTCGGGGTCTTGGGCAGGAAGAGTTTGGGCAGCTTAGAGAGTGGGGCATGAAGGTGAATTTACAGCAGCAGTCGGGTAGGAAGAAAGTGGGTGGAGGGGGGGGAAATTCCAACTTGGGGGAGGGGGTGCCCCAATCCGCAATGGGTAGCCCCTGAAGACAGAATCCTCTCTTCCTTCTACCTTTTGAAGTATTTTTTTTAATTGGACTGCCTACTCTCACCTGACTGCCCATTCCAAATGTTTTATGGCATGGCAGAGTGTTATCAGGGTTCTCAGCCTAATTGACCTTTAATTATTTATTCAAATATGATCAGCACCCTCCCAGTGCCCTCCCATCCACCAATATCATAGCACTGTCCCATTTTACGTACCCCCTCCTGCTGAAAACACAACTGGTGGGGCCACGTAAAATGCAGCCCAACAATACAACAAAGCACGCTTTCCATTAAATCGTTGGGCGAGCAATGTTTTCTCAGCGGATTTTGGTGGTAATCTTTGTGAATTTAACAGCAGGGTTCAGGTATGTATCCTAAAAGTTCAAAAGGATTCAGATCAATTGATTTTGTATCTCTTCTGAGTGCCGGCTAATAGGATTGTCCAGCTGTTGCTGTTAAAGCTCTGTGGAGCACACAGAACAAACCAACCAAAGAAGTGGCATAGAGAGTCACTGGAACATTAAATAGATAAATCAAGCACCCTTCAACCATAACAAGAGGCTGGGTTTCACTGAGCAAATCACAAGCTGATGGTAAAACGGTTAAATCTTTTAGGGACAACAGTGAGCAAATCCAGAGGGACCTTTGTACATGCCAGCTTTGCGTTTGTACATTTACTAAAGGTAAAACAAATACTGAGGTCAAGGGAAGGATTAAACATTGTGAAATGAACACATTTGCCCGTTATTACCGTGTAACTCCAACCTCATGTCCGAGAATGACAGCAACTTTCTACTAGTTTGTGCCAAACTGCCACGGATAGAATTAAATGAGCTTCGTATGACAATTGAAGAGATTCACAAGCACAGCTAAAAACAAAAACACGACTGCTGGAGATCTGGCGTAAAAAATAAACTTCTGGAAATGCACAGCAGACTGGCCAGTGTTTGAAAGGGAAAAGATAAATTAACATTTGGATGCAATGCTCCAATCAAGGATTACACACGAAACACTTTCTTATCCCTTTTCAGGCACTGTGCATTTTCAACATTATTTTTATTAGACATCCCGATGCAAGCAAATCTAGGTCTTTCAATACTGCACAGTTTTACAGAAACACATCAATTTAGTTGAAGCAT
The DNA here is from genome assembly GCF_964213995.1 of Mustelus asterias. Lineage (NCBI taxonomy): Eukaryota > Metazoa > Chordata > Chondrichthyes > Carcharhiniformes > Triakidae > Mustelus > Mustelus asterias. The sequence continues at coordinate 20,096,389 of NC_135806.1, forward strand.
CAGCTTCAAGCATAATTGGTCGCTGAAGCGAACGTTAGCAGATTGAGTCTGAGCAAACAAGATTTGGACTAAATCTGGTACTGTGGTGTAAATTGAGCACAAGTGTACACTCGCCAAAGTCATCCAAATTCCTACTGTTCAAATCTTTCAAATTGGGTTTGTATTAGATCCGTAGCAAGAAATGTTTTCACAGCTGCTCAGTGTTTATTCCAAAGCATTCAGTCAACAGTGAACACCAACATTAGTCTATAAAAGGTTAGCTCCATAAAAGCATGGTAGATTGCAAGTTACACAGTTATACAAAATTACACTGCTTGATGTTACTGGCTCTATTTTCAAAAGATAATGGAAACAAATATTCCTATAATTAGCACTTACTCTTTTAGTTTGTCCATAATCAAGGTAGAAATAACGGTTCCCCAAGTCCTTCAGCTTTTATCTGTCGCACTTTCGCAAGCCCTACTGACAACTATGTGTCTACACACTTACTAATGTACCATTTTTTTAATGGAGGTGAAAAGGAAGTTGGGGGGGGGAGCGGTGGAAGCAATTACAACTCATTAAAACTTCAGATAGCAATTGCTACTGATGACTCAAAAGAACTTGGAAAGAGGAAGAGGGTGGGATTTGGCAAGTAAGGATCGTGCACAGTAAGTAGTAAGCAAAAACTAAAATTAATTCAGTCTTGAAAACATAAACATTTTGAAGCCACACAGAGAGCTGCAGTTAAGTAAGAATTGCTTATCCTGTATTTTATTTTAATGAGGAACCACTAATTATCCTTGGTAACGTATTGTACATAGGTTATAATTTTCAGAAAAATGTAAAACTAAGAGCACACAGTATTGAATCTTAGCAAAGCTCTGGGATGACTGTAATCAAAATGGTAGAATAATGGTCAACTAAATGCAGCCTGTAATGTAGGACATCCAAATGAATGGATCTGCTACTCATGGGAACATTCATGTATTTTCCACACATTCCCTCGGAAAATATTTCTGGTTTACAGGGGCATTTCAGGGAATGAACTGTGGGTTCAGAAATGATCCTGAAGCAGCATTGTAATAGATCCTGGACAGATGTAAACATTTTAATTCAAATCAAAGGTGAGATGTTTCGTTTGTTAGTTGTTCCTAATTAGTGCGACTCTCATAGTTATTCTGAACTTTCACCCCAGCGTATACACGACAATCTTTGGTCAATCCAGTCACCAGAAAGAAGTTGGTCTTCTCGGTGGCCAGGCTTAGCAAATCTGACAGGTTAATACTGGGGAATGCATCTGTGTGTACCAGACCTGGACCTTGGAACCAATAGTTCAAACATCCCATCCCATTAATATAAACAGGTATATTGTTGATGGAGAGTATCCACAGCATTTTCAGGAAGAAAATTCCTGATTTCCAGTCCCTATTTTTGATCCCGATTTCTTCCCAAAAAGGCTGAAGATTATGCCCTCTTGTTCTGTGTTCTTCCATCAGATGAAATTGTTTCTTTGTATATATACCATCATGTCCTCCTATAGTTTCTAACTCCTTGATTAGATCAACTGCCAATCTTTTAAAATCAAGGGAAACAATCTCGGTTTATGCAACCTATCTTCAGAATTTAACCCTGTAAGCCTTGGGATTTTGAATCTGTGCTGTAACCCTTCCAAGCCCATTGTACCTTTGCTGAAGTTTGATGTTCTTTCTATTCTTTCCTGAGACATGGGCATCGCCTGGCTCCTGGAGGGCAGTTGAGAGTCAACCACGCTGCTGTGACTCTAAAGTCACATGTAGGCCAGACTGGAAAAGGACGCCAGATTTTCTTCCCTAAAGGTCATTAATGAACCAGATGGGCTTTTGCAACAAACAGCAACTATTTCATGTCCAGAACTCAGTATTTCAGATGGAATCTGACCAAAGTGCATCACTTTGCTCACTTTTGAACTTCCAACTCCCCTGAGGTGAAGTCGAATACTCTTTTTTGATTAAGTTTTGCGTCTGTGCACTAAGTTTTAGAGACTGATGTGCAGAGACACCCAAATCTCTTTGCTGCTCTGTAGCTCCTATCCTCACTCACCTCATTTGAGTGGGCACCACTTAACTCCTTCTGCCATAGTTTTTCCCACTTAGTCAGTGGGGTTAATAATATGTATATATGTTACATCCCTTGTAAGGGGCGGTGAAAATCGGAAGTTGTGATCCTGCTGGCAAGGTCCGTGAATTCTGATTTTGGCCGCATCTTGAGCCCCTGCTCAAACTCGCAAACGGTGTGCATTGGCTGAAGATCCCGCACAAACAAATCGGGCATGGGGCGGGGTTGGAGTTTTTGGTTGGTCCTGCAACGAGCTGCCAGAGGCAGTAGTAGAGGCGGGTACAATTTTGTCTTTTAAAAACCATTTAGGCAGTTACATGGGTAAGATGGGTATCGAGGGATATGGGCCAAATGCGGGCAATTGGGACTAGCTTAGGGGTAAAAAAACTGGACAGCATGGATAAGTTGGGCCGAAGAGCCGGTTTCCATGCTGTAAACTTCTATGACTCTGCATCCCGTTGATGGATCCAAATCAGTTTCATGTCAGCCACCAGCGGTGGGCGGGCTTATGATCCACCATGCACCCCCCCCCCCTCTCTCTTCCCCCCCGCCCCCCTCTCTCCCGCCCCAGCCATTGAATCTATCAGCATGGGCACACAAGAACGAGAATTCCACCGTTTGTTTCTCCTGCTTGCTTCTGTCGCATCACCCAATGAATGGCAGCAATGGAATTGTGTTTAGAATGAAATTGTCAGCCTGGTATTTCCATATCTGTTACAATTCAAATGCAGAGGTTTCAAGCAATTTTAACTTGCAAAATGTACAACCGACACCTTGGAATATCTTCCTGCATAACTGAAATTGTAGTTTTCCAAAAGGCAACAGGTTCTACAGTCAAGGTGTCTCATATATAAAACAAATCCTAGGCCTCAAAGATTTGCCAAGATAAAAGCATCAGCATTTTAATTGACCTAAAATTGCTCATTTTACCGCAGTCTTCAAGCAAACATGATAAACCTCTTTGCATGGAGAGGGAGCAATGTTTCAGAAGCAAGTGATACAACTCGCGATTTTGATATCATTGCAGTTTGTTGACTTGCTGTACACCTTTTCATGAATACAGTGGCCGTTTAAAAAAAATTTTGGAAAACATATTGACTGCACGCATTGCGCAATTTCACTGCTATGTACTGTACTCCTGCTGTTACCATCGCTGGATGCTGTATCAAACAGCAATAAGCCAATTAAATGGCTGCAGGGCAGATTTGAAGGTGGACTCTCATTCACCAGCCCAATCTGAGCTGGAGGGCAGGATACTCCAAGGCCAATGTTTCTCTTAAACATTGGCCTTGAGCTGGAAGGAGGTCACAGCCATTCATTAAAAGGGCCACTTGGCATGGGAGTTAAATTGTTTGAGCTTATTAATTAGCAAGCTTCTGTTAGAACAACTTTGAAATTCATATTAGTGCCAGAATTTTACTGCCTCGCCCGCTTGAGGCCAACAGCGAATGCCATTCTGCGAGCCTCGGGGTGGGCGTGCCGGTAAAATTCCGGCATAGATTTTGATGATCTCTGCTACACTTTAGTTTCACAACATTGGTTGGAATTCTCCCATCCAGGACTAAGTCCCGTGTCGGGGACAGGGACGAGGAGTGTTTTCTGCTTCAGAGGCTGAAGGGGAAAGCACGTCGTATGTTGCAAACTTGGTGTAATTAATTATGCATGCGGAGGTTTCACGCCATCTACTGGTATAGGCTTAATGGTCTGCATGCCACCATCATATCTGGGTACCATATTCAAAAGGTGTCCAACATTACTGACCGCTGTTGAAGACATCAGCTGGACCTCCTGAAGAAAGAATATAGGCCACCTGAAGAAAAAAGGTGGACCTCAAGGAACACCCCAAGGTTGGAAAATGGACCTCCTCGAAGAAACTGAAGTTGGAAGATCCACTTGATAGAGCACCCTGCGGTGCTCCAGGGTCCAGCGTCACTGGCGGCCACCATCTTGAATTCCAGAGGCAGCTCCAGGCACTCTTCTGGCAAGTCCCGACTTTTGCACGCCATGTTGGTGTGTTTTGGGCTGGGTTGTTTTCCCTCTGGCATCATGGCTCAAGAGGAGATTCCAGTTCAGTTTTTATCTGCATCCAATCAGCGGGACGCAAATTGGTTTCAAGTTGGCCTCCAGTGGGAGGGGCAACACTCGAAGATCCCGCTGTAACCTCACACCAGCATGAAATCGATTTTCCGGCCTCCTGCCAAATTCACCCCCTGCCCCATCCCCATCATTGACCTCACCAGCCAAGACATGGGGGATTTTCACCCTTTGAGTTAAGCAATGCAAACCCAGTGAGACTGCTGACACCATCATCTCTCAACAATTCTCAGAAGACAACCACAAGTACTTGCACTTTCAAAGTAGACTCTTGAATAAGGGTTTGAGTGGAAAACCAAAGATTTCCATCATTATTTTTATTCTTTTATAAGCAATATTATGTTCAATTGTTATAAGGCTAATCCTAAGAAGGTAATGCCAATAGTGCTTAAAGGCATATTCTCTCCCTTGTCCCCACCATTCTCCCTGCAAAAAACAGTTAGAACCATCTTGAAATATTTTGATATTCCTTCATTCGATTGAACTGGGAATGGAAAATAATGCTTAAAAATGCGACTGCAAAACCCACCTAAACCAATTTAAAGTTGCATTTTTAACAGGCAATGAATGATTTATTCAAAGCCCCCAAGTAAATGTGTAATTCCCAAATGAGAAGTTCTCTCTCCTCCCCCTCCGCCCTTGAGTGTGGCAAGTTACCAGAACGAAGCTGAACTGACATCAAGACCAGCTTGCAAAAAATAGTCTATTAATGGTTTTGTTATTTTGTTAATTTGTGAAAATCATTTTGACCAAATTCAAACTCTCTTTGGCCAAAACTCTTTGGAAGACTGTAATAGCAAAATAAAATTTGAGATTTTCTTTTATGGATAAGAGTTTATAATTACAGAATTTCAGTATTATCTCTGGCAATTTCAATCACTGATGTTGTGACACAACAGGGCCAATTAAAATGTTTTTGTTTTGTCATTAACTGAGGTTTTGCACCATTTACTGCAGCAAACAATAATTTGAACAGGCTTATTATTTAACATTTTGGTTTTCTGCTGACACTGCCGTTATAAAAAAACTTTGCACATGGGGTTTGCACTGTATCAGTAATAAATGCTAAATTGCATTCTGTAATACAGGTGTCATCTCAGCCCCAGAGTAAAGCTGGACATGCAAAATTCATTCGGTAAGACCCAATGTTTTGTGGTGACACTTGTTGAATCCCCCTGTAAGTCTTTAAATCAGTGCATTCTCATTTACCAAAACTGTGCCATTTTTAAAATTACAGCTGTGGCTTTGTGGGGCAAGACACTTGACCAAGAACTGAGGAAGGCAGCAATTCTTATAAATGATCATTCAACGTATTATTGAAGTAATTACATTTTTCTCTTACTCTGTGGTTTGTTACCAAAGATCAACTGGTATTATGCTCCTTTCAGACCCCCAAAAAACAGATTTTTTTGTGCTTGTCACGACAGTCGGGTCTCCAGGCTTCCCAAAAGAAAACATATACATCAAGGTCATCAGTCAGATCAGAGTGAAAAGATATTATCAACACTTGTCAAAGAAGATAAAGCAGAATGTCAGCAGACATTCCTGGGACTATTGGTTGCAATCAGGTGTGCAGTGAGTGCTGTGGAAGTAATGCTGTACAAACTTGACTTGTGTGCAGCACACTCCAGGTGCAAGCCAGTATGAGTTTGCGAACCTGTAATTTTGGCATTCAGCACGGGCGTTTTGTGGTCAGGTAATTAGGGAAAATGATTCAACTTATCAGTCTCCATCATGCAGGCTATTTGCGAACAATACTAATTTGCTGCACTCTACCTTCTCTGGAGAGATGGGATAAAACTTAAACGATGCAATGTTTTTCAGAATGTCAAGTAGAAACCGAATTTCATGAATAACATTCACAAGCTTTCAAGCCTTTGTCACCCATCACACAATGTAACACAAATGACAGTCGATAAAATGTAATTTTTTTTAAAAACTCCTGCTGGACAATTACTTCAGTCAGTTGCTATATGTATGTGGGAAGGAATTTCAGTCAACTCTTCATCTGCATCACATTAACAAGATGCGAAATGGTTTCACACCAGCCTCTGACGGGAATGGCAACCCATGATGCCGGGGAGTCGATGGCCCAGTGGTATTATCGCTAGAGTATTAATCCAGAAACTCAGCTAATGTTCTGGGGACCGAGGTTCAAATCCCGCCATGCCAGATGGCAGAATTTGAATTCAGTAAAAAAAAAACACCTGGAATTAAGAATCTACTGATGACCATGACACCATTGTCGATTGTTGAGAAAACCCATCTGGTTCACTAATGTCCTTTAGGGAAGGAAATCTGCCGTCCTTAACTGGTCTGGCCTATATGTGACTCCAGAGCCACAGCAATATGATTGACTCTCAACTGCTCTCCAAGAGCAACTAGGGATGGGCATTAAATACTGGCCAGCCAGCGATGCCCATGTCCCACAGATGAATTTTTAAAAATGATGGATGGGAGCGCATGCTCACCTTTCATTTATCACAAGTGGGAAACTAACTTTTCATCTCCTGCCCGTCTCATTTCCCATTCGCACCAAGGGGACTCTGGAAAAATGCCTCCCTTAACATTGTGCCTTTTTATCTTTAATGATACTGTTAACATTTCAGGCTCTCATTACACCTCCATTCATGTGAATATACCAAATTGAGTTCAATACTAATGTGGTGATATAAACAGGGCCTAGTTTTAAGGCTGATAAAATTGGATATCCTAAATTAAAGAATTGGGCACATTAAAATCAAACACAGTCAAACCTCAGGCAGGCCAATTGTACAAATACACAAACGTGTCTGCGCCTGACCCATCAACCACCCATCAAAGGTCGTTACAATCTATCGAGACTTAGCAGGAGATCATTACACCTCATCGAAATGCACCAGCCTATTGTAAGAAGCCCAGATCGGGCCAGACTTTCCGTCACCAAGAGTTCCTGTAGATACCTTATCTGATAACAAGTTATACGTGAGCAACAGCATGGAGATGGACACCTGGGGGCGGACCCTGGGTGTCCTGTCAGGCAGACATCAAGAAACCCACTGGGTATTGGAACCCCCTCCTGGAACCTCATTGGCCGGAAGCCAGAGAAGTTTCTGGAAAGGCAAGCAGGCTGGGGGATAAAGGGACACACTTGAAGACACACAGGAGCGAAGACTCGACAGGGGAGACAGCAGTGACCATTTGGAAGACTGACCAGAGAAGGAAGGAAGGAAGAAGCTGCCATCGAGACTCACCTTCGTGAAGACGGACCAGAGGGACTCAGAGAATTGAGCCTGCAGTTCAACCAAACCATCTTTATGGGTAGTATACTTGAATCTGGGGTATCCTCTTGTTTTATGTGGGTAATTTAAGGGTTAATAGTGTTATTATTAATAAACTTGTTGAACCTTTACTTGTGTTTGTCCTTTGTCCATCTTGCAAATAAGGACACCGGGGTAAAACCTTGCAGTAAGCAAAAAAGTCGAAAGTATCTAAGAATTAACAGGTACGACGCTAACCTGGATGAAAATCCTTTATTTTCTCCCAATATCAAAGTGTCTTTTTGCATTTCTTGACTTGCCTGACTCTTTTGTTCTTGCACGCCTGAGTCATTTTCAAATGTTCCTTTTATTCACGTCTGCTTGCAATTTGTTTTCGAGATGTCAGGGAGGTAAGGGGAGGGGGTTGTATGTATAGTGCGATTAATTTATAGGTGTCTGCAGTCCTCCAGCACCTTGCCCTTATCTGGCAACACACAGCACGTCCCAACCAGGTATTTGCCTGTGAGAGATGTGACAGGCGAGCCCAATCCTGTCTCCCTCGAACACCCACATTTCCACACAGGATGAGGGAAGCGTGTCTGTTTTTTCTTCCCCTTTGCAAGGTGCTGGAATGCTGGCACCACACTTGTGCTTTTTCCAATGTTTTAATTACCTTCTTTTTCTTTCTGTTTATCTAGCAATCGTGGAAAAGTAGCAGAGATAGATGGAGACAAAACGAATATGAAAAATGAGAAAACACTGCCCAACCTAAAGATTGTGGGGAATTGGGGGGGGTGGTGGAGGAACATGGAGGGATGAGAATTTTCTCGTGGCTTTACCACCATAGCTTTGATGTAAACATAAGTTTTCACCAAACTTACAAAAGCAGGGCAGAAGAAGCCTCAAAACAATTCACCTAACTCCCCAACCCCATGAAAGAGAGAGCTAATGACAAAGTAGAGGGAAAATACTACCGATGCTGGAATCTGAAACAAAAACAGAAAATGCTGGAAAATCTCAGCTCTGACAAAGTCATCCAGACTTGAAACATTGGCTCTATTCTCTCTCCACAGATACTGTCAGACCTGCTAAGATTGTCCAGCATTTTCTGTTTTTGTGCATTGGCAAAGTAGGGATGTTGAGAAAATACAGAGAAGGGGAAACTGAGGCAAACAAAGATTAAAAAAAGCAGAGTGCATTTTGAGTTCCCAGGATGTTGCAAAGCACCACAGTTACTGAAAAAACAGAAAATGCAGGACTCCCATCCCACTGATAGTAGAGCTCGAGGCCACAGTTTTCTAATTCATCAAGGTGGCATGGTGGCACAGACAAGGCTGCATTGTAACAGTGGTTAGCACTGCTGCCTCACAGCGCCAAGGACCCTGGTTCGATTCCCAGTTTGGGTCACTGTCTGTGTGAGTTTCCTCTGGATGCTCTGGTTTCCTCCCAAAGTCCAAAAGATGTGTTAGTTCGGTGCACTGACCATGTTAAGCTCTCCCTCAGTGTACCTGAACAGGCGCCGAAGTGTGGAGACTTGAGGAGTTTCACAGTAACTTCATTGCAGTGTTAATGTAAGCCTACTTGTGACATTAATAAATAAAATGAAAAAGGTGACCACTCAACCAAGGCAAACAACTAAAATCCAAGTGCAAAGGCAGATTGGTAAGAACAAAGTCGAATGTCTACCTCTGAGTAGAAAGAGGGAGAGGTCATGACAGAAAGAGAGAGCAAACAGCAAAGGAATGTGTTCTGAACCTAACAACATGACCAATGCCATTCCCAATGTTGCATCGCTACGGTCTAGTTTCTTCAAGATCTGAAAATAGGAATGAGGCTCTCCCAAAGGCTTTGATGTTAAATTCCCTGTTACCAATGTAGTAGAACCATCAAAACCAAGAACAATCACATGGACCAGTTGGGTTGAATGACCTATTTCGATGCTGTAAATAATATGTGAAAAATACCTCAAGTTGAATTCATGACTTTGTGTTGGGCTACCTATCTCAGACAGGTGACATATTGATGCTGCAAATGGCCCCATCAGCTATGGGCTGGGGAAGGGGAAAAGAAATTAGCCAGAATTCTTGCTCGTTAACACTATCAAGTGACTGCCCCACCCACCACTGAAACCTGGGAAGTGTACGTATTAGGCAAGTACAGCAACAGGATCCGATATATTATGCTTTTCAAAGCTTCGCAGCTGACCCACTCTCATCAGCCAGGCTTACATCTTAACAATGGCCAGTTCATCAGGGACCTGAGGGCTTTGGGACCTGCGGAACCAGAGCCCATGATGCACAAATCTTGTGGGGAGGTGAACAGTTGAGGAGGATAAAAGTATTAAAGAGAAACAAAAAGCTTGTTGCAGGACATCCCGAGTTAGATTTAAAACTGTAACTCTGAACAATTTCCCATGGCAAATAATGCCATTGAGAACTGATTTTCAAGCTGCATAATATGGAAGACATTGTATGTAAACAATTCCTGGTTATGTTCCATGACTTCTCATTTCTGTCCCTCACTTCATTTTTGTGTTCATATATTCTCACTTCACATGCTCACAGAGTCCTTACGTTCAGTGTTTCACAATCAACAGGGATAGGAGGTGAGATACAGGGAGCAGTCTGTAAATCAGCACTTTGTGTAAAGCAGCTCAGTCAACGCATTGCAATTGTACAGTTCCTGCCTCCAGAAACTTCAGAATGATACTGTGACCTCAGTAATGTGATATAGGATAAGATAGCAGCCAATGTAAGGAATATATGGATACAATTAAACAATAATTTGAAAAGTCCTGTGCCATTGCCTCGACTTTAAGATAGCTTCAAGTCAGCAAATGATAATTAATTTATTCATTTCTCAGAATTATGCTTCTAATGGCTCAACTTTCCAGAATTATGAACAAAAACGCAACTGAAAACTCAGCTTACACCACCATTTCCCCCAACTGAGCATCCCATTCACCCAGCCTTCAGATTGGATGCTAACTGCTTATAGGATGCTAGCCGAGACAGGGAAAAATCATTAAACATTATACATTACTATTAATATATACAACAGCACCCTTCAAACGTGGGACGTTAGCAGGTCATAGACTGCACTGAATCCTATTAGTCTTTCTAATTACAATAATTATATTGGTCACTAATGCACCCAGGGGTACTTCAACAGAGGCTGCAAGTGCATTTCATAAATGTTGATTCAGTTCCACTACGTGAACACTTAAAATTTCAAAGGACAAGAAAAGGTGCAAGAATAAAAGCAATTTACACAGTTAAAGCCTAACAAGTAAACTCTGCAGTTAAACAATGCCAATGGTGAAAGCATTTAGGGGAATTTACTGAACTGAGTATGCGATACACTAAAATTAATAATATAAACAGAAAACCAGATCCTACCTCACAGTTCCCTTTTCCAATAGACATTTTGTCGAGGTGTGCCTGTTTCATGCAATCTGCGCAGCGTGCAATATGTGTCCAGCTACAGTATCTCAATAGTAATGATTTAATCTCAAGAGGATCACATCACTGAAATCACAGATGGTTCTCTTAGTGTAAAAGCTGTAGACATCAATAGGCAATCATTTAGATTACAGGATGCAAGGACAAAAAAAAGCATGATGTCTACAAATTCTCTCATCAGTGTCTCAAACTCTAATTGCAGCACCAACACAAAACAGATTCTGTTTTTTTTTACCGACTTCATCTGAATGTTACAACACAGCATGGGCACTGTGTTGATTGTGTGGTGAGGTACAATGGCTACTTGATAAAAGTACAATGAAGTCTATGTTTTCTGCAGGTTCAGAGAATGGTGGAATGAATAGCAGAAATGAACTTGCCCAGTTCTAACTAACAGAACTCTAACTTCAGCTCTCATTACGGAACATCCAATAAGTCACATACCGTATACAGCTACCACTGATACAATCATAACATAAATAATAACTTTGCCTTTTGTTCCATTACTATTTGAAGTCAGCAGGGAAGGCGGTACCATTTTAAGGATAGAAAGGTGATAAGTGACTTCATGACATGGCTTCAAGTGTCCTTTGTCTCTTGCAACATATGTTTTGGCAACCGAGTCTTCTCACTTAACCCTTTAGCCCATTTAGTTAGCTTGGCCGCTTGCAGGCATTTCAAGAATCCCTAATCTGTGAAAGTATCTTGAGAAGCCATTTCAGTTTATTTCAACACAGAAATTCTGTTCATTATTTCCAAAAATCCCCAATGTAACCACAGAGGGGATAGGAATGGGACTAGGATTGTTCAGGGCAACAAAGTATTAAACAATACACTGCATGATGGCATTTACTAGACAATAAAATGCAGGAATAAAGAACATCTTCATGGATTTAAGGATCCAGGTCATACATATCCATTCATAGATACTTGATGATTTGTTCAGTGGAATAATATGGTGGTCATTTTGCTAGCATTCTAGTTGGATGCTCAGTTGGACTATTAACCAAATTCTGATGCCTCAACTGAATGGATTTTGCCAGTTCCTGGTTTTGATTGGAGAGGTGGATACGAGTATTAGGACAACATATTTATAACTTGAGATGTATGCCGTATGAATCACATAAAAGCCCTATGCTGATTCAGGGCAGACCATGGCATCGTTGTAAATCATTATTGAGTCTTTTCTGCTCATCATTACTGGCTAATTTGATTGAGGTCTCGCCTTGTGACTATTCACACCATCAGGTGCAAGCGCACAAGATGACTGTCTTCAGTGACAAAGGACAACATCTGAATATAAGAATCAAGTGAACCCACAGAGTGACAGTCCCAGCCTACAAAGAACAGATGCTGCGATGCAGTTTGAGTGACAAAAACACCACTTCGTTTGAAATCTTTTCGGGAAGATATCATTTGTTCTTCAAAAAGGTTACCATGGCAACTAAATGGCAGATCTTCAACAAGATAACATTTATGTCATGTCTAGTCTAAGGATTAATGAATATCTCAACTCTGGTTTCCAACTGAGACACAGAGGAGGAAACACGTCCACAATCAGAGGTTACTTTTGTACCAGCGCAGCTGTGTCATTCGAAAGGAAAACAAAATAGGTGGCATGTGAACCGCAATTATTAAAATGCATTAATTATAATGAGGATAACTTCAAAATAATAAGAAATTATTTTCTTTAGCCATCATTCCACACTGCAACAGAAGTCAGTCTCCAAATATATTTTTCCACTGCAAGAAAGGTAAGCTAATTATGACTGCAAATGGATTAAGAACTCTATCCAAGAATGACCATCACATCCCAAATCCAAGGCACACTGCACTTATGTTGTTCTTTTAACACATTAAAATACCAAGGCACTTCACAGGAGCATTATCAAAGATAATTTAATACCAAGCCACATAAGATATTAGGGCTGAAAACCAAAAGCTTTGTTAAAGAGATAAATATTAAGGAGAAAGTGAGAGAGGTACAGAGACGAAGGCATTTAAGGAGGGAGTTCCAGAACTCTAGGCAGCTGAATTCACTGTCACCGATGATGGGGCAAAAGGCGGTGGGAAGCCTCAGAAGCTAAAACTGGAGAATTGACAAAATCTCAAACGGTTGTAAAGCTGGAAAAGTTTTAAGAGTGCTGTAGAAGTAAACTGCACCATCACTTGCATCATCAGGAGATCATTCTGCTTATTAAAAGTGCATGTTCCAAGTCCGAACACAAAACACAGATGGAGAACTCCTAAATGCCTGTCTGTACTAACTGCTTTACAGAGCGCTTGCTTGCAAAATGTGAACCGCAATTATTAAAATGCATTAATTATAATGAGGATAACTTCAAAATAATAAGAAATTATTTTCTTTAGCCATCATTCCACACTGCAACAGAAGTCAGTCTCCAAATATATTTTTCCACTGCAGTATGTAGACAGGCCAACTAGAGGTGAGGCTATATTGGATCTGGTGCTGGGAAATGAGCCAGACCAGGTGCTAGACTTGGAAGTTGGTGTGCATTTTGGTGATAGTGACCACAATTCGGTTACGTTCACCTTAGTGATGGAAAGGGATAGGCATGAACCTCGGGCCAGTGGTTTTAGCTGGGGGAAGGGTAATTATGAGGCTATTAGGAGAGAATTAGGAAACATAGGTTGGACTAGGAGATTACAGGGACTGGGAACGTCCGACATGTGGAGTTTTTTCAAGGAGCAGCTACTGCGAGTCTGTGATAGGTATGTCCCTGTCAGGCAAGGAGGAATTGGTAGGGCTAGGGAACCGTGGTGCACCAAAAAAGTTTCTTTCTTTGTTGGTTAAAAAGAAAAAGGAGGCTTATGTTCGGATGAGACGTGAGCACTCGGGTAGTGCACTAGAAAGCTTTAGATTGGCTAAGAGGGAGTTGAAGAGCGAGCTTAGAAGGGCTAAAAGGGGACATGAGAAGACTTTGGCGGATAGGGTTAAAGAGAATCCTAAGGCGTTCTATAGGTATGTCAAGAACAGAAGGTTGGTTAGGGCAAGTTTAGGGCCAGTTATAGATGGCAGAGGGAAGTTATGTGTGGAACCGGAGGAGATTGGTGAAGCATTGAACCAATATTTCTCTTCGGTGTTCACGCAAGGGGACATGAATATAGCTGAGGAGGACACTGGGTTGCAAGGGAGTAGAATAGACAGTATTACAGTTGATAAGGAGGATGTGCAGGATATTCTGGAGGGTCTGAAAATAGATAAATCCCCTGGTCCGGATGGGATTTATCCAAGGATTCTCTGGGAGGCAAGAGAAGTGATTGCAGCGCCTCTGGCTCTGATCTTCAGGTCGTCGTTGGCCTCTGGTATAGTACCAGAAGATTGGAGGTTAGCGAATGTTGTCCCATTGTTTAAGAAGGGGAACAGAGACTTCCCCGGGAATTATAGACCGGTGAGTCTCACTTCTGTTGTCGGCAAGATGTTGGAAAAAATTATAAGGGATAGGATTTATAGTTATTTGGAGAGTAATGAATTGATAGGTGATAGTCAGCATGGTTTTGTGGCAGGTAGGTCGTGCCTTACTAACCTTATTGAGTTTTTTGAGAAAGTGACCAAGGAGGTGGATGGGGGCAAGGCAGTGGACGTGGTATATATGGATTTTAGTAAGGCGTTTGATAAGGTTCACCATGGTAGGCTTCTGCAGAAAATGCAGATGTATGGGATTGGGGGTGATCTAGGAAATTGGATCAGGAATTGGCTAGCGGATAGGAAACAGAGGGTGGTGGTTGATAGTAAATATTCATCATGGAGTGCGGTTACAAGTGGTGTACCTCAGGGATCTGTTTTGGGGCCACTGCTGTTTGTAATATTTATTAATGATCTGGATGAGGGTATAGTTGGGTGGATTAGCAAATTTGCTGATGACACCAAAGTCGGTGGTGTGGTAGACAGTGAGGAAGGGTGTCGTAGTCTGCAGGAAGACTTAGACAGGTTGCAAAGTTGGGCCGAGAGGTGGCGGATGGAGTTTAATGCGGAGAAGTGTGAGGTAATTCACTTTGGTAGGAATAACAGTTGTGTTGAGTATAGGGCTAACGGGAGGACTTTGAATAGTGTGGAGGAGCAGAGGGATCTAGGTGTATGTGTGCATAGATCCCTGAAAGTTGGGAATCAAGTAGATAAGGTTGTTAAGAAGGCATATGGTGTCTTGGCGTTTATTGGTAGGGGGATTGAATTTAGGAGTCGTAGCGTTATGTTGCAACTGTACACAACTCTGGTGCGGCCGCACTTGGAGTACTGTGTGCAGTTCTGGTCCCCACATTACAGGAAGGATGTGGAGGCTTTGGAGAGGGTGCAGAGGAGGTTTACCAGGATGTTGCCTGGTATGGAGGGGAGATCCTATGAGGAGAGGCTGAGGGATTTGGGATTGTTTTCGCTGGAAAGGCGGCGGCTAAGAGGGGATCTTATTGAAACATATAAGATGATTAGAGGTTTAGATAGGGTGGATAGTGATAGCCTTTTTCCTCTGATGGAGAAATCCAGCACGAGGGGGCATGGCTTTAAATTGAGGGGGGGTAGTTATAGAACCGATGTCAGGGGTAGGTTCTTTACCCAGAGGGTGGTGAGGGATTGGAATGCCCTGCCAGCATCAGTAGTAAATGCGCCTAGTTTGGGGGCGTTTAAGAGATCCGTAGATAGGTTCATGGACGAAAAGAAATTGGTTTAGGTTGGAGAGTCACTGTTTTTTTTTAACTGGTCGGTGCAACATCGTGGGCCGAAGGGCCTGTTCTGCGCTGTAATGTTCTATATGTTCTAAAATCACCCTTTCAATTACAAGAGGCAAATATAAACAACCGGCTTCCATAAATGTGCTGTTATGAATATGAATAAAATAACTGTGTACATCCTAAAAGGTTCAGGGTCTAAATGTAGAGTACAGTGAAGTCCTGCCGTCTGTGGCTTCCTCTTTCGTGAATTTGCTTACCCACGCAAAATTCTTTGTATTCCAATTCACCGATTGTGGGCCCATATGTTCCCTTATCCGTGGTTTTAAGAATAAAAAAAAATAGAACAACGACCTAAATTGAGTTAGATAAAGGAAGGTGTGCATATGTACTTCTTACAGTAGAAAGTCTGCAGTATGCACCATACGTGCGTTGTCTGCCATTGTTTGTAGGTGGGTGTTCTTGTTGCTGCAATTTAATTCCTGATCGCAGTTCACCTCCACCTCAAATAAAGTACTGTACCATAGAATCATAGAATCCCTACAGTTCAGAAGGAGGGCAGTCAGCCCATCAGGGCTGCGATGGTTCTCCAACGGAACACCCCAACCAGGCACTATCCCCACATATTTACCCCCTCAGCTACACATCTTTGGACGCTAAAGGACAATTTAACATGGCCAATCCACCTGACCTGCACATCTTTGGACTGTGGGAGGAAACCTGAGCACCCAGAGGAAATCCATGCAGACACGGGGAGAACATGCAAACTCCACACAGTCACCCAAGGCAGGAATTGAACCCGGGTCCCCGGCACTGTGAGGCAGCAGTGCTAACCAAAATTCTTACTGTAAATGTGGCAAGCTTTACATCTTTCTCGTCTTCTTGTTTTATTAAACAATTCCTCCAGTAAATTTCTCTTTAAATCGATTATAAACATACTTTTATTGTCTTTGATCCTATCGACACGTAACATTTTAAGATGACTGGAGCCTATCTAATTGACTCCCTTTGTGAAGTATTTCTGATGTTGCAATTTCACTGTTTACGAGGTTTCATGCCCCCCCCCCCCCACCGCCCCCACATAAACAATGGTACGTTACCATACCTGAAACGTGACAATGTAAACTAGAAATCAATATCACAGCACATTACATCCTCTCTCCTGCATTATTTCCACCTGCCCATTCTGATGAAGAGAAAACGTCAAAATAAAATCTAATCTTTACGTCAACTTTATATTCTTCTTAATAATATCACAAGTAATTTTGAAAGCAGCAGATCAGGGAGAT
This sequence comes from Mustelus asterias, assembly GCF_964213995.1. Taxonomy (NCBI): domain Eukaryota; kingdom Metazoa; phylum Chordata; class Chondrichthyes; order Carcharhiniformes; family Triakidae; genus Mustelus; species Mustelus asterias. The sequence continues at coordinate 20,113,231 of NC_135806.1, forward strand.
CAGACTGTTTTAATCTCAGGGACTGCTTACAATAATGAACTGCTGAAATTTCATTCTTGTGGTTTTTTTTGATACCATCAGAAATCCTTGATGGAATCTGGAGCTCATAACTGCCTCCAGGTATCCATTCTTCCACACGGCTTACAAGTTTAAGTTTCATAAATCTTTGCCTATCCTATTGCAGCAGTCAACATGCTGTGTCATGTAACAGATAGAGCATCAAAAACATACAAAGAGACCTTTTTTTTTCTGTTGTTCAGTTAGGCCACAGGGGATCAGACATAAAGATATTCTAGGCTTTAAGGCAGGAAGCTATCGGTATGAGGATGCAAAGCTGTCATTCATTTGAAAGTCAATATAAAACCTCTATTTTTGAAAAAACATGTTTAAGTCTAGAGGAGGAATCTGCATGCAAAATAAGTAGGTTGTTGCTTATGATTTTGGTGGATTCTGTGTTCATTGCAGAGAGATGTTTCAGTGCTGGGAGGGAAATGAAACATTCACTGCTTTTTAAAAGACTCCAAGGATGTGAGATTAAGTAGGTCTTCCCCTCGCCCTGTTTCAATAAAGTGCCTTAAATTCAACACCAGAATGAGTCTCTGCATTTGTGCGATGTTTTCCATTCCAAACAGCCACCCTCACCATTTCTTGAAGCAAGATTGCCCAATTAACGTAATGTAGTGCCAAATTAAACATTGTACTGTGCGGTGGAAAAGCAAGGATCAACGTTTTTCATGTTCATTTCACTTAGTCCTGGGAATCCAACCTGCAACCTGAGGCCTACATACATCCCTCAAAACCTGGGAACCTCACAGGTAATTCAATCATAAGAACATAAGAACATAAGAAATAGGAGCAGGAGTAGGCCAATCCTGTTCCAGCTGATATTATTTTGCCTACTTTGTGATTTCTGAGGTTTGGAAAGGAATGTTGCCTCTTGATGGATCAGATCAGAACACCTACGTCACTTCATATTAGCAATACCAGATAAATGGGAAGATGAAATGTTATATCAAAACATTAAGTTAAACGTTGTACATGGCCCAAGTTATCCATCGTACACATGAATGCAGCCCGCAAAAACAAAAGCTTGGACATCCTGGATTGAGGCATTTGGAGATTCTGGGATAAACAAAATCCTCACCCCATCTGTACGAGATTCCCTATTATTTCATCAAAAGATTTCTGAAACGAAAGGGGAATGTTATTAAAACTTCCCACAAGCAGGCTAATTCTGACACATTGGGCCCTATTTTACCATTGCCTCGTGCCCAAAAACGGGTGCGAAAACCTGGTAAAGTTGGGTGAGAGGCCATTATCGCGATCCGCGCACGCATCCGCGCAGATTGCCACTTTACCGAAACCCAGGAATTGCGGCGAATCGATTCGCGCCCAAAACGGGCGCAACAACAATTTAAATGCATTTGCATGCATTTAAATTGAATTAATGAACTGCCCGCCCCCTTTACCACTGCGTCTGCCAATCCGGAATCGCGCCGTAATGGACCTGCTAAATAAAAGTCTGAAATGGACGCTCCAGCTTCTGAAGGGCGTGTTCAGTGTTTCCACCGGCTCTCTGACTCAGATCAGTGGTGGGGGGGGGCAGGGGGGCGGCTCAGATCATTCTCTGGTTGAGGGGGGGAGTGAGGCCAGGTTGGGGGGGGGGGGGGGTAGAAGAGGCGGGTCAGATCATTCTCCGGTTGAGGGGGGGAGGAGGGGAGTGAGGCCAGGTTGGGGGGGCGGGGGGGGGGGGAGAGGCGGGTCAGATCAGACGTATCTCTTGGGTGGGGGGGGAGGCGAGAGGTCCAAACGTTGTCTGGTGCAAGGGGGGAGGGCTGATCGTTGTCTGTTGGGAAGGAGGAGGCCAGATCATTCTCTGGGGGGGAGGGGGAGTGAGGCCAGACCATTCTCCGGGGGGGGGGGGGGGGGGGGGGGGGGGGAGGCTGGGGCAGAGAGTGAGGTCGGGGGGGGGGGGGGGGGGGGGGGGGCAGATGGATCTCTGGTTGGGGGGGGCAGATGGATCTCTGGTGATGGGGGGGCAGATGGATCTCTGGTGGTGGGGCAGATGGATCTCTGGTGGTGTGGGGCAGATGGATCTCTGGTAGGGGGGCAGAGGGGTCCGCTGCCACTCTGCAGGCGATCGGTGGGGAGGGGAGGGGGGCACAGGTGGGGATTGGTCTGGGTAGTGGGGGGGGGGTGGATAAGGGGGACAGTGATGTGCGTGCACCCTCGCTCTCGCTTTTCTGACACGGGTGCGCTTTTTCAAATTTTTTTCAAACTACGCACCCGCAGTTCAGATCGCCGATCGTTTCGGCCGCGCTAAGCCCCGCCCACAGCACAAATGGGACTGGAGATGGCTAAGAGCGTATGGGGGGCGCCTGAAAGCAGATTTCTAAGTCAGATCTGCATTACGCCCAGATTCGGCACTTAGAATGAAAATGGTAAAATCAGGCCCATTGGCACTGAAAATTTTTGATTGGAATAGGGAAGGCAAAACTGGAACCCATAATGAGTTCACAGGAAGAAGTGTGATGCATGTTCAGGTAGCCATTTAATCACCAATGCTTTCAAACAAACCATAAATACAGGGAAACTGGTGAATCTAAGTACACAGGCAATGGTGCTTGCAACATTCATTGACCCCAATTTTCCTGACCAGGATTTCAATGCCCCTCTTGATAGAATGCTTGCAAAAGATGAACTTACTAGGACCAGAGGCTTACTCATTAACCAAACTCAGGACCAAGATTCCTGGATATGAATTACAGTGAAAAATAACATTTGCTCTTTAGTGCAAGTCCATGGTAGGGTGTAAAGAAATATAATGACAGCAAGCAAGGTACTTAGAAATGGAACTTCAAATGCTGCGCTCTTAATCATGCACTGTATTCAGATTCTTTACCTCAGTGCAAGGTATGAAAATATTATTATTGAAAGTGTTACTTAGCTTTGTACTGACACAAATATGATTATGTAAAGATATCACGATGAGTTTGGGTAAAGGGTATTATATCATTTATATTGTCATGATACTCCAGTGCAGGAAGACTAGTGGAGCATTGCATAAGCCTGGCTGAACTGAACCTGGTACTAATATTTATTCATGTAATTTTAGCAGAAAAATACAACATATAGAACATCACCTATATCGTACTATCGAGGCTAAGTAATACAATAAGTCTTTGGCAATCTCAGAACTTTGGCCTATACTACTACTACTTGTTGCAATGGAACTCCTGTTCAGAAATTAGTCAGGATACAAGGATCAGCAGGTAGGTGCTAAATTCATCCAACTTCTTCTGACATGTGGAGCAGCTAACATGATGAGCTTAATGTCCTCACACAGGGAACATCAGTTTTCCACATCATTACATTCAAAAGCCAATAGTCGATTGACAAAGTGAAACAGTGGACTTGTAAATTTTAACTTGTGCTTTGTTTACGGATAATAATGCTGGAAGCAGTGGAGCACAGCTGGATCCAGAATTGCTCAGAGATCATCTTTACTTGCAGTAAGCATCAGAGGGGTGATGGGGGAGGGGCGGTCCACTTCGAGCCACACCCCTGCGCTTTTTTCTGGCCAGTTAGGTGTCTGATGGGTATTTAGTACCAACAGGCCATCCCTAAATGGAGGCAGGGAGAGTCCCACTGCAAATATTAAACTCCACTCATTGTTTCATTAAAAGATACAACCTATGGTTTTATTGTGAAGAAGATCAAGGCAGACTTGACTTTCAAAAAGGGAACATTGAAGTCCTTATAAAATACTGGCAAGGGTCGCTGAATAGAAATAAGCTATGATGATCTACCACACATCTCTGCCAACCTGCAGAAACTTGTCTGCTGCTACTGTTTTGTTGGCACGTTCTTGCTGTTCCCGCCAACCTTTCAACTGAGATCTCCACTGATGCCAACATTGTACAACACAACTTCCAAATCCTCAGATGGTAATCTGTCAGAAGCCTACAGGAGAAACCAAGTTTGAGAGCCTTCCTTTAGCACCCTGAAAATTTGTTCAAGGGACGTCACACTTCTGATGTGGCATCTGTAATCTTTACTGCAATGTGAAGCAAAATAACAATGTAGGTCACCTATTTAAGTGTATTGTACTTAGATAATGAATGTGCTCCTTTTTGGTGCTGCATTTGAGCAACAAAGTCATACTTGAGACAGAGAGCAACTGAAAGGCTCAACAGAAATGCACAATTGAAGCATTAGAGCAATTACATTACAGGAGATTACTTGTTACAGTGCAGAACTTTCGAGTCAGTGCCTTTGCACAGTACATGTTGTGTGACTAACAAGGTTAGTAATCTGTGGACCATTCTCGGATGATTGCCACATGTGTGGCAACTCTGCTGAAATGCATATTTGTCCATCACAGTAACATGCACTTGATATGAAATTCAAGCTCCCTGCAACTAAGTGGAGTGTGAATGCGGAGGCTATGATTGACTGCGGGAGGCATCGTCTGTGTGTGGGTTTTGGTGGGAAATCGTAGTGAGAAAGCACTCACCTCCCTTGGAAAGCAAGCTGTTTCACAGAGTGTGGCCTGCTGTGTGGCATGGGTTTTTTTTTCCCTTCTTGTGTTTAATGAGCTGAGTGAATCTTTTAATATTTACTTGAAGGGCACTTTTAAATGATAAAACAGATTTAAGAGAACTTAAAAAGGCAAAAAGAACTGATTTCCTCAATTATTTATTCACGGCACAGCTCTTAGCTGTTTGCAGCATGAATGGAATAGATGCCATCACATCTAACTTACATTTTCAATCATTAAAAATAACATGCGGCCTTGCCAAACGTCAGTTTTTATCTCTACCAATTATTAATGAAGTTAGTCAACGTTGCAGTGTCCAGTAATGATTGACTTGAGCGAAAACAGTCATTGCCAAACAACAGTTTGATCTGATTTGAGCAACTGTCCATTTTGTTTGTGATTAACTTGAGAACATTACTTTGCCGGGATGCTGTCCCTCGTTGCACTGATGTTCATCTTCCATGCTTGTTGAAAGTTGCTATTATTGCACTGGTACAACTGACACCAAGAAGTATAGCTAAATGTTAAATATACTCAAAAACAATTGAAAATCCCTGTAGCTCTAAAAGCACAAATTCTGTCTCAAAGGCAGCTTGTTCAAATCAAAATCTGAATTTGTGCTGGAGAACGGATTAATATCTAGTAGGATTCACCAGAAAACACTTCCTATATTGAAGTTAGGTGCTTTAAGGCATTTTTATGCAAACCGTAAATGCTTATTAATTTGTGATTAATGTGTCACAGATAATGTGTCACAGATGTTATGCTTTAAACATCAGTAAAAGTGCATCGTCTTGTTAACCGCTGTTCAACCCACAGGCGTTCCTCCTACAGTTCCAGTTCTTGATTTATAAATCTCTCCTTTGAAACATGTTCTGTATTTTATGTTTCTCTTCAAATTATGGACTTTATTCTGTGACATCCTAACCATAATCCATTCCACACTAATTCTGGTAATGTAATAAGTCATCTTCAAACAATTGCAAACTTCCTAGTTATTGAACACATGGGACAGGGAGCCACTTTTCCAATACATTAAATAACATGGGAGGGGTCATAATTTTCACCTTCATTGCCTGGGTATCTGTCAAAACAATGTTTATTGAACCTTATTTGTATGCTTAATATTTTGTATGCAGATGGCAGGGACTAACTGGGGATTTACCCATGTCCCTCCAAATGGAAACTGTGGCTGTTGCATTTGGAGGTACATACTTGTAACATGTAACTCTGCAATTAAATGCTTATGGGTGTGTGTGAAATTATCTCTGGTTCTCTCCTTCATCATCTGAAATGTAATATAATTTTTCCACCCATTCTGGAACCCATCTCATTTTCCACCCAAAGTGTCTCAGGAAAATGTATCCAAGGTTGTTCATGCAGATCAGTCCCATGTGTTCATTAAGCAGTATGCTTGCTGTAAATGCCTTAGAAAATAATAGTCTGAACAGGGCAGAAGGTGAAGAAAGGAGCGAAGGTACACACATGTACAAAGCACTAAAAGTAACAATACAGATTAATAAAATCATCAAAGCAGCAAACAAAACACTGGGGCACATTCGTAGAATCCAGAGTGCAGAAGGAGGCCATTCGGCCCATTGAGCCTGCATTGACAATAATCCCACCCAGGCCCTATCCCCATAATCCCACATAGTTACCCTGCTAATTCCCCTAACCTATACTAAGGGCAATTTAACATGGCCAATCCACCTAACCTGCACACCTTTCGAGTGTGAGAGGAAACCGCAGCACCCGGAGGAAACCCACACAGATATAGGGAGAATGTGCAAACTCCACACAGACAGCCACCAAGACCAGAATTGAACCCAGGTCCCTAGTGCTGAGAGGTAGCAGCGTTAATTACTGTGTCAGTGGGCTGCCCTATTCCTGCATAAAATTGTAAAACAGAGAAGTGATATGATGTGTAGACTCACACTACAACTAGAGTAGCATGAGTCGTTCTGATCTCCATATTATAAAATGATAGAAATGCACCGGAGAAGGTGCAACATTTTCTAACATAAGGGGAAAAACTTGAACAGGCAAAGACTGTTTTCTTCAAAATAAAGGAGGGGGGGGGGGGGGAAGTCTAAGGAGTGAACTGATGGAGATATGAAATTTTTGAAAGGGCTGGATAGGAGAAGATAGTTCCACTTGTGGGGAGACCAGAATTCAGGGCCATACGTGTGAGATTATAATTTTACAATATAATAATTATAACTAATAATCCAATAGGGCCTTTAGGGAGAACTTCTTTACCTGGAGAGTCGTTAGAATGTGTAATTCTCTACCACAGAGAGTAGTTGAAAAATATATTTATGGGGAAGCTAGATAAATACATGAAGGAGAAAAGAAGAAACAGTTATCCTGACAGGTTTAGATGAAGAGGGGCAGGTGGAAACTTATCTGCAGCATGAATAGTGGAATGAGCCAGTCGAACCAAATAGCCTGTTTCTGTGATATACATTCTATATAATATGGTTTTCAAAATAGATTGCATTTTGTTTGTACTTTTTAAAAATTTGCAGTGTTGCAAAAATCTCCATGGCCAGAATTTTTCATCCCCCTCATCACCCACCCACCCTCCCCCTAACCGCCCCAACCCCCCACCCCCACCCCACCCCCAATGAATTCTGAGCTTTTGGGGAATGAGAAATTGCATGGAGTGAATACCCTGTGGGTTCCTCCCCACCTTGATAATGATTTTATATTGGGGTAGGCAAGGCCTCGGAGGGGATGGCCGCCCGTGCCCCAGTTAAGGTCATTCAGAGACTCACTTGCTGGAATTCTACCGCCCCACCTGCCACGGAATCAGAGCGAGTAAGGGACGGAAAATGGAAATGTCCGTTGACCTCAGGCGGGATTTTCCGGTCTCGCTCGAACAAGGCACCTCCTCGTGACTCCCCCCTAAGGCCTCACGGCCTCCACACCCCTCCTCTCAGCCTATCCCCTAAGACCTCAATTGGCCCTTCATGACATCCCAGGGGTTTCCTCCCCTACCCACCCTGAGACCCCAGCCATTTATCTGTCCTGCAGTTCCCGGGACTGAGTGCCAGGCTGATCCCTGCAATGCCTCTTCCCGCCACTGCAGCGCTGTGCCTGGAAGGACTGGAGAGCTGGCGCCAATCTGATTGGCTGGCAGCTTTCCAAGTGGGTCTTCCTCCAGAGTCAAATCCTGCCTTGTGCCAATCAATGCTCATTAGAGCGTAATATGCACTGGGGTAGCATCCCCGCCGACTCTGCAGCATGTAGGTCATCCTGAAAATTCAGGCCCATGGCTGATTGGAACAACCTTCAGTATGCAATCTTATTCTGCAACAAATCACTACAGGGAAGAATTTGAGTATTTGAATATTAATATTGTTTATGGGTCTCGTAATATGTTCTAGAGGGAGATGTGGCTTCAGCTGTCTGCTTTATCTTTTATACTCAACAGAAATAGTAAGAGGTTACAAGATATGCACAAGGAAGGGAAAAGAGAAGACTGTGAATTCATCGCTGTCAATTAAGTTATCCATTTTAGGCTTCCCTAATAGTTGGACAAGTTGAGCCAATGAGTTGCTGATCTATGTAGATAGAAAGTTTCCAGGTTCAATTTGTAATCAACGCGACAATATTACCAGGGATGGGTGCAGAGGCAGTACAAGTCATCTTTGCTCCTCAGTTCGGAAGGGGAATATTGGACTGTTTTCCTGCTTCCAATTGGATTGTGAAACTGCTAGTGTCCTGGATTGTGATCGTCATTTGCAAAGTCAGGCCAAATAAATACATTTCAACTTTATTTCCACGAATGAGAGACATGTTTCAACGCATTATTTCTGAACATCTTTAAAAAGCCGCACACGTCAAACTTTAATCAAATACTGAGAGATTTGGTAAATTAGATCGCTAATTGGATTTTGTCGAGTAACTTAGCTATCACCTTAAAGAATTCCAATAGAATCATGAAGCACAAACTAATACCTCCCACCCATTCTGACAATTCAGAATGGCCTCTGTGCTCTTATATACATCCAGTACAACCTCTTCAAGCACAACTGTTACTTCAACTGGACTATCATTTCCTATAACTTTTTGAATGCCGGATTCCCCTTCTTGTTTCTTCAACCACCAATTACAATTTCCACGTTTGTGAATCGCTTACAAATAATAACCATAACTTTGTCCACATTCCTTTTGCATTTCTTTGCTAATTCTAATCACATAAATAAAGCTCCTACGACTCTACCTCAACAATGCACTTCAATCTCCACCTCAACAACATTCTTCAATCTCTACCTCAACAATGCACTTTAATCTCTATGTTTCCCGTTGCCCCATCTAGGAACTACTTTGTTCCATCAACAGCTTCCTCGAAATTGAGTGTGCTTATTAATTGTGCACATGTTTGGGGTGCACCAGTTTCAATCCAGCCCTGAGGCCAGATGATCAAATGGATCAAAATCACCAGTCAAATGGCAGCTGCAGTAATTGAGCGTGAAATAATTTAAGGGCACATACAAAGTAGACAGTGGAATGTCAACGCCCTCATGTTTCTGCGATTGAGTCAAACACAGGATTCCTGTATCTCAAATGCACAGGGCTTCAAGACTTTTGAAATGTTTATTTGGAACAAATTAATCCAGAAACATTTACCAAGGTGCTTAACAGGAGCACTATCAAACAAGATTTCATATTGATCCATACAAGGCACTGTTCAGTCAGATGACCAAAAGCTTGGTCAAATAACTATGTTCTAAGGAGCATACTGAGGAAGAAGAGATAGACAGAAAAGTTTGAGGGAATTCCAAAGCATAAAGATAGCTGAAAGCAGAGACATGTTGTTGTGATTAAAATAGGCAATGCACAGGAGGCCAGATTGGAGCAGCTCAGATATCTAGGATGCAGAGCTGGAGGTAGTTACAGAAGGGTGAGGTTATGGGAGGATTTGAAAAGGAGGATGGAATTTTAAAATAAACGCAATGCTTAACCCAGGAGCCAATGTACATCAGCAAGTACAGGGCTGATGGATGGAGGCAACTTGGTATGGGTTAGGAATTAGGCAGCAGGGGATTAGATGAGTTCAAGTTTATAGACGGTGGAAGATGGGAGGCCAGGTAGGAGTGAGTATACTTCAATAGTCAAAGCTCAAGGTAGATCCAGCAGCAGATGAGCTGAGGCCATGGTAGAGTCAGGTGACGTTACAGAAATGAAAACATGTGATCTTCGTGACGACACAAATACGTGGTTGGAAAAACGGTCAGGGTCAGCGGCACATCACTGGAGCTAGTGAACTTTCCATTTTTCTGAAGATACACCAGCATTCTGCCAAAATGGTAAACCTTGCCCAGTGTTGAACAGCAGAAATTGAGTACTGCAATACAACGTTCAGTATTTACAGCTTCTCTCTGACCTGTTGGACTTCAAGCAGATATATCCCATAGTGGAATTCATACCACGGTACTGGAATTTTTGAATCCTCATCTCAGACAGTGGTAAAATGTTTCAAGTTCCTGTGTTGTTTAGTTGTGACACTGGATTAACAGTCAGCAGTACACTGGCTACATTGCTCGATAAAGATAGAGGTGGAACTCTTCATGGTCTTGTCACAACACCTGAAAATAAAACTTTTATTTTATTAATTATTCACTCAGTGTCCATCAACCGAGACTGACATACATTCCAACATTGAGCTAAAGGGTGGCAGAAACTCAAAATGTCTCACTGTGTTTATCAAATCTTCTTACATTGTGACCCCAAGAGCTTGTACCCACAAGAACATCAACAACGTCACATCTGAGTAAGCGTCTATGTACCTAAAGCTTAACTAATGCACCATGTCTGAGATTTGCATTTACAAATGGGGCAGCACGGTGGCACAGTGGTTAGTACTGCTGCCTCACAGCTCTAAGAACCTATGTTCGATTCCCGCTTGGGTCACTGTTTGTGTGGAGTTTGCACATTCTCCCTGTGTCTGCGTGGGTTTCCTCTGGCTGTTCCGGTTTCCTCCCACTCTCCAAAGATGTGCGGGTTAGGTTGATTGGCCATGCCAAATTGCCCATGGTGTCACAGGATGTGTTGGTTAGAAGGGTTAGCGGGGTAAATGTGTAGGGTTGTGGGGTAGGGCTTGGCATGGGATTGTTGTCGGTGCAGACTTGACGGGCCAAATGGCCTCCTTCTGCACAGTAGGGTTTCTATGATTCTATGATTGTATGACAATGTGCAAAACATACCAATTTTGCCTGTTCCTTAATTTTATGAAAGGCTAACCTTCTTGCACCTGCCTCACTCTCCTGGGCCCTTTGCAAAAAGAATGCACTCAAAGGGTGCTTTTACCTGTCCAATCACATGGTACCCAAATTTGGTGGATCAGGTTATTAAAATTACAGGACACTGCCTTGCCCCATGAGCAAAGTACTGTGATCTAAGGGCCCGAGGCACAAGGCTGACCATTGTTCCTGCAAGCATCTGAGACAAAAATACAAAACAGGAAAGTGAGGTGGGGATCCCAAAATAGAATCAAGTTGGTGCATATTGGGGTCTAGGTGCGGGTAGGGACAGGCAGTTTGTCAAGGTCAGAACAGGGTTTACAGGGTAAATTATTGAGCCTGCAGCAAGCATACCTGTTCTCCCTGACCCACAAGTACACTCTTCCCCTATGGATTCAGCTCTTCTCACCTCCTTTAAGCTGCCAAGTTTCCCAATGTAATGACCTCAACGAGGCCAATGAGGTGTGCCTCTTGGAGGATGAGCTCCCTGATTGAGGTAATGATTGCCTGCCCAATCAGGGAGTCTCACCTGAGTATATATTGGAGTGTGTCAGGGCTACTGACACTCTGGATTCTGACTTTGTACCTGAAGCATTCTAAGGAGTGGAATTGAGTTGAGAATAAAGGGAATCTGGTGAAGGGACACCAGCGTCTGAGGAGTTATTTCACCCAAGGACCGGGAATCTCGTCTGACTGTGGTCAACATTAGAGTGACTTCAAAAGAAGGCAGGGAGCATCATTATAATATGGAAATAACCAAGCCACTTCCCATGAACAATTTGGTCACCAAACCTTCCTCTTGCTTTCTTTCAATATATATATTGTGTATATTCACTCCCTCTTCCAGATTTTTTGCATTATTTTAAACTCTGATACTATGCTAACCCACCTATTTTTGGGAGTTAAAATTGAGACTTCGGTGTCACGGCTCTCCAGGTATCGAGTTTACCATGAGTAGTCCAGGGATTAAATATTCCCTGGGCATTTCAGGTAGAAAAATTAGCCTCTTGTAATGTACAAAGGGACTGCAGTTTTGTAAATGTTTGATGTTATAACAGTGGTCAAGAAAAGCGGAGATGTTATATGCTAAACAACAGTTACCAAGTTTATGCAGTGAATTGATAGCCAGACTTGCTAAGCCTTCCAGTATCATGGTGACTATCCTAGTCATCAAGCAGGAGAAATGTAGCCACCCTGGTGTGATTTCTAAGCTAATCATGTGGTGTGTAAAGTTTCTTCCATGCTGTCTTGGTTGTCAACTTCCAATACAGTGGAGCAAAGAGGCTGCAGACACCATTGGAACTATTCAATAACCAGGCTAAAAACACAAGCAGAGTCTTCTGACAAATATATTGACTAAGTCTGTAGACAAATCAGAATAATGCAATTTAAATTTCAAACCAGCCCCACTGCCCCACAAAAAAATCAATTTTGACTTTGGATTATAAGTCCTGTATCAGGTTGCAATTTCTATATCTGCTTCCGTGAACACTGGCAAGACTTTTGTTATACTTGCTCCTTCTCTTTCTTTAATGTATAACTAAAAACACTAAGAAAAGTCATAACCCATCTGAGGATGATGCATATTTAACTGGGACTTTCACGTTGTTTAACATACATATTGTCTGAACTGAACAGCAATCATTAACTGAATATTGGTAATTAATTGTTTTTTTTATATATTAAGTAAAGGGTGCTGCCAGTCAACAATATTTACTTGAAGTTTAACATATGAAAGGTTTTAAAAGCAACACTGTTACACCTGGCATTAAGAGGGAATGTTCCTCTATGATCTCAGAACTGATCAATTTGTCATTAGTGACGTTTATAATCTGACTAGTTAATGGCTTCTCATTATGTGGGCTTTATCTAATTTGAGGATAATTGAGAGAAATAAATTAATGACCAACTAGCAGTGGATATCCGAGGCATTCCCCAGGTAACAAATGAAAATAACTAGAATTGAGAGGTCTTCAGAGCAAAATAACATCTCTCCAGAGGGAAACCTCTCGAATTTAATACAGTGACATCATGAAGTCTTCGGAAAAGTCATGAGATTAAGGCTGTGATTCTCCCCAATAAAATCTAAGTGCTGCTGCCAGCGGGAAAATCAGAGTGTTTCCCGCTGGCCCTGGTAGCACAATCCAGGACTGTCTACCCCTGGCATCACTCCCATCCCTAACACTTGACATCTCACCATTACCCCCTCTTCGCCCACCTCACAGCCTCCCAATAACCAACCTCCCAGCATCTTCCTCAGAAACCACCCCCCAGCAATCCCCACCATAAACCATCTTTGGCTCGGTGCCGTGAAGCCCACCCCCCTCCCCCTCCCTCCCCGCCCCACCACTTCACAATGTTCCTGTTCGTATCCCTGCAGGAGAAGATAGCTCACGATGGGCAGGAGTGAGAAAAGACAGGTGAGGAGATGCCCAAGATAAGAGTCCTAACCCCCTATGAGGAGAGGGGGAGGCCTCAGAGCGAGCAGTGGCAGACAGTGAGGTTGGCCTGTGCCAAATAAGTGAGTCCACTGCACCTTTATCCAGATTACCTATCTCAAGTGTGTTTCTCATCTTCCAAGCCCTTCTTATTCCCAAACACTGACCCCATGTCCTTTGTCTTCCAGGTTCTCCATCAGATGAGGCCAGGGCATCTGGAGTTGCTGCCCCCCGACAAACCCATCAGAGCACCCCAAAGCTGAGGAGACCAAATTTTCGGCACTGTTTTCACCAGCACCATCCACCAGCGCAGAAACACATGCCTCGGTGGGACATGTCAGCAGACAGGCTTCTGGGTCATGGTCTGGTGTGCACCATGCAGCTGCGGAAGCACACCTGGTGCAGGCAGGAATTATGGGAGCGGGCAGAACAGGCGCAAGAATACCAAATTTCAAAGGGAATACCAATTTATATTGCATGAGAAAAAAAAATGCAGATTGGTTGGCAAGTGGACTTAGGTGGTCAAGTTTTGGCTAAGGTAAGTACCCCAGGAGAAACTGACCCTGGGGCATTTGCCATGGTAAAATCTCAGCCAATCAGAGCGACTTTGACAACACACTTTTTCTCATGCAGTATAAATTGTTACTCCCTTTGAAATTTGGTATTCTTGCTCCTGTCCTGATGAGTGCAAGTTGAAAAGCTTCGACAGCATGTCTCCTTTTTCAGCAAAACTCAAGTTCTGTACAACTAAGGGATTATTAATTCATTAGCTGTGAGACATTTTATGACAGTGTGGTCATGAAATATGAAGGAGGTCCATTGTCAGAATAAAAAGAAAGACTTACGTTAAAATCGTGCTTTTCATGACCACACATATTAACACTGCAATGAAGTTACTGTGAAAATCCCCGAGTCACCACGCTCCGGCGCCTGTTCGGGTTCACTGAGAGAGAATTTAGCATGGCCAATGCACCCACCCAGCACATCTTTCAGACTGTGGGAGGAAACCGGAGCACCCAGAGGAAACCCATGTAAACATGGGGAGAATGTGCAGACTCCATGCAGACAGGGGCCCAAGCCAGGAATTGAACTCGGGTCCCTGGTGCTGAGGCAGCAGTGCTAACTACTGTGCCACCGTGCATACTCCTACTTTTGTTGCAGGTTTATGTTTTCTGCTTCCTGTTTTTACCAATTCTATATAATGAACGGGAAGCACTTAAATTAAGTCAAAGCTAAAGTGAGTATAATGACTGTGACTGGATTTGTGAAGTCGAGTTTCAGGTGTTTTTGGCAATGCCTTGCCAGGATTCCTCCATTTATTGCAATGGTTCTATTAGAACAAACATAGCACTAAACATAATTAAAGCATGCATAAACGCACATAAATGAGATCAATTTAAATTAATAGGCTTGAAATTGCACGGAAGTGTATCTGTCATGGAATTCACGTATTACCATACTGATCAGTCTTACTTTTATGCCATTGTCAGTTCTTTCTTATGTATAATGATTCTGAATACCTTAGCTGCTGCCTGGTAAAAGTTTTCTCTGGTCAGTTAAGAACCATGTTACACTACTTTGCAATTGAGGAGCTCCACAAACTTGGAAACTGGTTTTGTCAGGATTCCTCAATTTGGTTTTGTAAGAGTTGTTTTATCCTATAATTTTAAAGCTGAATAATGCTCTACAACTGAAGGATACAGGCCATCAAACCCAAAGGAACTGCCTAGCGCACATTTATAGCAACAATATCAATGCAACATCAACTCCAGAGATTCACAGATCATAGATTGATCATAGATTTCTTACAATGCAGAAGGATGCCATTCAACCAATTGAGTCTGCACCGACCTCAATCCCACCCAGGCCCGATTCCCGTAACCCACATACCTACCCTGTTAATCCCCCTGACACCCGGTTCAATTTAACATAGCCAATCAACTTAACCCACATATCTTTGTACCTCATGGGCAGAATGGTATGTTCCCACCAAGATTGATTTTAAGGTGAGGAGCAGTGTAAAATTGAACCCAGGCCCAATTTCATACTTGGGCAGGTGAGGCCGCAGGTGAGGCCTCAGGTGGGAAACCTGTCCTTTCACATATTAAGGCCCTGGTCCCACCCAGCCTCAATTTTCAGTCTGGTGGGAGCAGGTACAGATAAGGTGGGAAACAGGGTAAAATACTTTTCTCTCTCTCGGGCAGGAAAGGAAGTGGCACCTCAATATGAAGGCCCTGTCAGAGTTGGGGCGCTCTCCCCTCTGGGACCTGGCAGCTCCAGTCCTCCCTCATCCCATAATCTGCCCTCCGAGGCTGTGATCACCACCCCCTCTCCCCCAGGTATCCCCTACTCTCCTATCCTTGGGGCCCCTAGGGCCACCGGGACTTAGCTTTCCAACAGTCACAGGACTTCAGCTCTGACAAAGGGTCATCCTGACTCGAAACGTTTCCATTCTCTCTCCACAGATGCTCTCAGACCTGCTGAGATTTTACAGCATTTTCTGCTTTAGTCCCAGGACTTAGTTCCTGGCAGAATGCTACAGTGCAACTCTTGGCCACTGCAGCACTGAACCTAGCCGGGTACAGGCAGGACTTCCTTCCAAGGCCAGATGGAAGTCCTGCCATTGCCAATCAACACTTGAGTGAGCATTTAATAGCAGTGGGCTTCCAAATGTTGTGGCAGCACATTATGCACCAATTCTCGGTATGGCAAACACTGATCGTTCGCCATCTTAAAATACTCCCCCATGTATTGAGTAAACGTGTGCACTTGTTGCTGCTTGATTGTATTGCTGTGGGAATAGGGGGAATGGGGAAAGTCAAGACTACATGCGCGTACACAGCACTGTTCACGAGACGACGGCTGCGAATGAAATTCTTGTTTCACAAAGAGTGAACAGGCTAACCAGTTCTTTGATCCATCAAAATGCAGACAGCAAAGTAGGCTGGCAGAATTTGCTTTTAATTTTGTTTCAGTCTTGCTTTGATTCCCCTCATCCTTTAGCCACTGCACATAAGTCTGAATTCAATAGAACTTCTTCCAAATGCTCCTCAGACCAATGCACATACGTGCATCTCCCCACTTTTTACTGCATTCCTGGCCTGGAATCAATACCCAAGAGGATGCCAGAAGTGCAGTATAAAAGCTGGACTACAAAAGCAGCTTGGGCCATTTACAAGCCACCGATAAAGCTGCAATGGTTTACCATTATGTAGTTCCACCATCTGTTACGTGCATCAACAAGGACACGTACCGTGTGCACAATGTGTTTCTGTATTAGAATTCTCCAACTACTCAACCTGAGTCAAATGAAAGCGCCGTGGAAAAAAAAAGCACTCTCCTAGTGGCGATAGAACAATGCAAGCTGGAATTGCCTGCAGAGCATGAAGCTCAGCACCCATGAGGCCAGGGTGTCACTGGATGTTCAACAATTGCATATCTTGCCAAAGGAAGGTGGCAGGCTGCATTGTGAACCATTGAAAAGCCAGCTGATGGATTCCAACTTGACATACAGCGATACTTGAAATGTCATAGACCAACACTGTTTTGTTATTTTGATGCCAAAAGTTGAACCATTTTCATTTTGGACTGGCTGATGTAAAGTATCAAAAGCTGACGGCAGAATGCCTGATGAGTTACGCTGATCTCTCAAGACGACTATACCACGTCTGGTCCTCCATCTATGGCCTGCTCTGGAAAGGGTCTGTACGAGTCAATTTATGTGCAATTTAAATAGACTAAAGATTTCCTCAGCTGGTTTGGAGTGACCAGAATTGCAGCTGTTTGACCTGCACAGATTTTATGAAGGATCTTTGATAGAAGTGCACTAGTTGGCACCCAGGACCTAGGGACCATTTTACACTGAAGCTAAGCTGGCAGAATCTTAGGAGTTCTGAAATTGTGATTGCATGCCCCCCCACCCCACTCCCTCCTTTAAGGGGCAATTGTCCATTGACCCTCCCAGGACCTATCAGAACAGAGCACACGCACCCCAGCCTATTGAGTATTAGGGTGTGGGTCCAGGTAATTCTTTGAACTGCACTAGAAGAATCATGGCATCATCACTGGATGTTTGTGGCATGGAATTCAAAATGTGCAGTGCAAGATTCACCAGGATGTTACCAGGGGTCAGGGGCTGTAGGTTTGAGAAGGAAGTTGGATCTAATTTGTTTCCAGTGGAAGTCAGGATAAGAACTTTGTTCTCAGCTTTTATAATAACATTAAGAGGAGAAATATCTGGAGTAGGAAAATTACCTGGGGCAGATTCCAGTATCCAGATTGGAAGTTGTAAATTGGTACGGGATGACAGAAAGTTAATCTGCAATCAATCATAGAGAGATTCCATACAGAGAGACATTATAGTTACCTGCGGGAGCATTTTTCTACTAACTTTGTATCAATACAAGAATAGCTTAGGTGATCATTAAATGACTAAAGCCAGGAGGAGGCCATTTTATACCAGATCGAACTTGCTCAGACTGCAGTCAAACTCCCGCCTTAAGGTATTATCAACACTGTTTTTAGTCTTGACTACACTACACCAGCTTTGAATGATTTCTTCAGGATTAGGGGGTGGCTGAGTGTCTTCACTTTTTTAACAGAGATGCTATAAGCTTTTTGGTGATTAATGTCAACTGCTCGTGATGTAAGGGTTTTCAACTACTGCTGTATATTTGGGTTTCCTCTGGCCCTTTACTGCAACCATCTTTCAGAGCTCAGGAGAATTAAGCTGCCTGCACCTCCTTCTCCAAAATAACAAATACCAGACATGTTCTAATTCTGTGGAATGAATTAGCAGACTAACCGAAGGGCATCTTCACCAAGCATCAGTCAATCTTATATCTCGTCATTTTAAGACCTTCATAATGGGTACTTTGACTAAAAATCAAAAGCAAATGTTGCCTTTTATTTCTTTCTTTTTGTTTCAGTGTTGATGGCAAATAAAAAATGATGAAACAGCATCTGTGGCCACTCACCTGAGTGGGCTTGCACTATACAACGGATAATTGAAAGGAAATTATCTGCCAATTGCCTTTGGCAATCTCTGTTCCGTGCATTCTTTTATTGAAAGAGTTACTTTTTCTGAGGAGATTCGGTTACTCTTCCAGTAAGCCCCTGTTCTTTGCTTCTCTCCTTCTTCATCAGAGGTGTCCTGAAACATCAAACATTGCTTCCTGACTGAAGAAGGCAGGTAGTGACTCACCCTCTTGCCTCTCTTCCC
This sequence comes from Mustelus asterias, assembly GCF_964213995.1. Lineage (NCBI taxonomy): Eukaryota > Metazoa > Chordata > Chondrichthyes > Carcharhiniformes > Triakidae > Mustelus > Mustelus asterias. The sequence goes on from NC_135806.1 coordinate 20,131,678, forward strand.
CATGTGATAATGTGACTGCAATGTGCTGTCACTGCCTCACTTAGTGTGTGTCTTAATTGCTGTAAAACACCGTATAGACTGGTACATTTTTCACAATGCACATGGCAGCAAGAATCCAAGCTTTGAGATCAGAAAGAGATCTACAGATAGGGCTGTAGCATTTTCCAACATGAGAAAGGAAAAGAGATCTTGAGAGTTGTGACTAGATGGGCCTCACACCTCCTGCATGTATTGCATAGCAGGCAGAATAATAAAATCACAAAGGGAATTTAAACTAAAATATGCCTGTAAAATATTATTAAAATTGGTTTTCCTGATGTTGCAGCATCTTTTTACCTATGGCTACATTTCCCTAATGTACCAAAATACAACAAAAATAAGACATTTACATTTAACCCATTTCAAGTAATATTCGTCCTTTCATTTCAATGGAAAGTGATTAATTTATTGAAAATGTACATCGTACTCCTTCACAACCTCGCTTGTCCCAGAACCAAAAAATCCCACCTGAGGTCAACAGACCTCTCCAAATTCCACCCCTCGCCTGCTCCGATTCCCGTGGTGGGCAGGACGGTAAAATTCTGGCCAACAAGGCTATTTGAGGAGAGATCACGCAGGATTTTCCGACCTCGTTCAAACAAGAATATCCTGCCCGAGATCAACGGACATTTCTGTTGTCCGCCCCTCGCCAGCTCCGATTCCATGGCGGGCAGGGCAATAAAATTCCAGCGTTGTGATAATAAGGCTGACCATTGCCCATACAATGTTGGTATTTTGCAAGGACATTTGGATCTGCTGTCGAGGGCCCCAGTCTCCAGAAAAAATATTGGGTCCTCGTTTAGAGAGAATGCATTCTCTTCTGGTCCTGCTTCTCCACAAAAATTAAGTCAATAGTATATTGTGCAATCTTGTTTCAGTATCTCTTGCTTTTCAACTTCCTAGATTAGGATCAGCATTCATATGTAGTGCGAGGGAACTCCTGACACCAAAGGAGCTCAAAGAAGTGAAAATAGAAACTAAACCAACATTGGGCAGCACGGTGGCACAGTGGTTAGCACTGCTGCCTCACAGCACGAGAGACCCGGGTTCAATTCAGGCCTCAGGTGACTATCTGTATAGAGTTTACACATTCTCCCCGTCTGTGTGGGTTTCCTCCAGGTTCTACGGTTGCCTCCCACAGTCCAAAGATGTGTGGGTTAGATTGATTGGCCATGTTAAATTGCCCTTTAGTGTCCCGGGACATGTAGATTAGAGAGATTAGTGGGGTAAATGTGCGGGGTTGTGGGGATAGGGTCTGGGGTGGGATTGTTGTCGGCGCAGACTCAATGGGCCGAATGGCCTCCTTCTGTACTGCAGGGATTCTATGTGGGGGTTGAGGAAAACGGCATAAAAAGGTGAAACTGAATTGTTAGTGTTCCGTGAAACACTGCTATTCAAACAACTATTAAGTCCAAAGTATAAACATTTACAAATGGAGCAAGCTCACTTTACCTTTCATGAGAAGTCCCTGTCAAACCCACCTGTTGACATGCATAGCCAATGAACTGAGAGTCGCTTAGTCTTTAATGCAGACTTAAAGGGATCATTTTCATCTGTCAAAAGGCCATATCAGAAATTCTTAAATTATTAAAAATAGTATGCAGTGAAAGCCGGAATTTCCTATAAAGCACTCTTGTCGGCTACAATCCCATGCTTGTGGAAAGGTCGGAAAATTATCCCTCAAGTGGTGTATAGGACAGAAGCCAATGTAACATTGCCAGATCACGTCACAGGCCAAGTACCTGATTTAACTTGGATTGCAGGTTTTAGAGTAGACATCCGGGTTAACCAGGCTCCAGAGAAACCCAGCAGCTGAAGCAAAGCAAGGACCTCTTTCTCGAGAAAACAGATACCTTTCCAACACTGCTTGTAGCCAGGATGAGCAGAAGTCCTTCCTTCTCCCTCGGGACAAGCAAACTCCCTTCATTGCACCATCAGGCTATGCTACCCTTTCTCTCCCTCGCCCCCACAACAAAGATCGTTATCTGGGAATGGATTCTTCTCTTCATTGCACCCCAGAATCGGGCACCTCCTCTGTGGTTGACATACGGACCTGCCTACTCTTGCAGCCTGCTTCGCAGTCCCCCTCCCCGACTGATTGGAAACCAAGCCTGGGTGGGTAATCTAACTGGGATAAGAGACATAACATTGTCTCCCAGGTTTTAAGTCCTTCACTCATCTACATAGCCTGTGCCTGTTAATATACAGTCTATTGTTTCAACTGAGCTAGAAGCACAGACTTTAGAAGGGATTCTTCTTGCATTTAAAACCCTCTCTGAAATTCAGGTAAGATGTGAGGGTTGCATTATTTGAGCTCTGGCTCAATGTGGCTGGCAAGCCCTCCCACAGTGATGTTTTGCTTCAACTAGTCTTCTCAATAATAAATTAATCCCTGGTGTGATGATGCAGAGATGATAAGAAGGGAGAGAATGATGCTTGAATGATGTGAACTGAACATTAAAAGAAACAGCACAGTGAAAGAAATTGTGCGTGAGGATGATTCCATCAAGAGCAGTTCACAAATCTGATTCCATAACTGAATCTGTAAAACCTTGAGTGAAGAATGAAAAGCATTCTGTAAATGGAAGGGTTGGTAAATATAAGTAAATTCCTCTTTGATCTTCACATTTCCTGTGACACACTAAATCACTGCCAATTGTCAACAAAAGCATACTTAAATTGCAGTAGATACATACATGAAATGCTCTGAGCTAACAAGCTGAAAATCAGCTACATAATTGTGAGTATTACTGTCTGGTAAAAAATAAAATGAACATCAATCTGCTGTTTCAGTTGCACCAGCATAGGAACTATTAGTAAAGTTGCAGAATGGGTGTGTAGTTTTCAAATTAATTTCAATATGGGTAACAATAGTGTGGTGTGGTTTAGCAGGAAGAGTACGGAGATCACATGTTGCTTGGAAAGTAAGTCTAAATGGAATAGAGGAGAAAAGGGATGGAGGGATACAGATTCACAAATCATAATAATGGCACAGATCAATAGGGCCATAAAAAGGCAAACAGAGCACTGTGGTTCATTTCCAGAGGGATTGAATTGTTCACCAGAGATAAAAGTTGTACTAAACCTTGCTTGAACCACCCCTTGGTACTCTGAACGCTGCTGGTCTCCATATTGCAAAAATGATATTAAGTCACTGGGTAAAGTGCAAAATAAGAAGTCTCACAACACCAGGTTAAAAGTCCAACAGGTTTATTTTTTTGTGGTAGCACAAGCCACAAGCTTTCGGAGCACTGCCCCTTGTGGCTTCTGCTAACAAATAAACCTGCTGGACTTTAACCTGGTGTTGTGAGACTTCTTACTGTGCTTACCCCAGTCCAACGCCGGCATCTCCACATCATAAAGTGCAAAAAGCATTCATAAGGTTGATACAAGAACAGTGAGGATATAGTTATCATTAAAGACTCAAGAGGCCGAGACTCTTCTCTCAGGTAAAGAGAAGGTTGATATAGAGATCTTCATAGAAATCTTTAAAATTATGAAACAGTTTGATAAGGTAGATGGAGAGACATTCTCTCACTTATCGGGAATCCAAAATTAGAGGTCATAAATATACGATCATCGTTTATTAATCCAAGGAGGAATCCGACAGAAGATTCTTTGCCCAAAGAATACTACAAATATGGATCTTGCTACCACAAAGAATAGTTGAGATGATTAGCATTGATGCATTTAGGTGGAAGCCTGATAAACACATAAGAAATAAAGTAGAAAGATATGTTAACAAAGAAAGAAAGACTTGCATTTATATCATCCTTTTCCTGACCTCTGTGTCCCAAGGGGTTTTACAGTCAATGAAATGCTTACCAAATGTAGTCACTGTCATTTTACAAGAAACATCCCAGTCAACTTACGCACAGCAATCTCCTACAAACAGTCATATGATAATGACTAGAGTAAGAAGTCTCACAACACCAGGTTAAAGCTGAACAGGTTTATTTGGAATCAAATAATTGATTCCAAATAATTATTATTTGGAATATAATAATATTCTGCTCCTTCATCAGGCGAGTGGAGGTAGGTTCACAAACACGGCATATATGGGCAAAGATACAATTGCAGGGTAATTACAGATTGGATGTGGAATCAACCTCATGGATAATGACCAGATTATTTGTTTATTTCGTGACATAGGAGAGGAACAAGTATTGGTCAGGACACTGGGAATAGCAGATTTGAAATATACCGTGGAAACTTTTTTGCCCATTTGAGAGAGCAGACTTGGGTCTCATTTTAATGTTTGATCCAAAAGACAGCATTACCAACAGTAGTGCATTGGAGTTAATTTTATAGTTACACTTGAGAGTCAGCCTTGATTCTTGTGTTTGTGTCTCTGGTGTGATACTTGAGCCCACAACTTTATGACTCTCGGGTAGGAGTCCACAGCTCACTCAAGAATTAGATGCAGAAGTATGAGAGGAGGCTTGTTGTGAAACATGAACACCAGCAGTGACCAGCAGAAATAGCTTATTTCTGTGCTGTAGAATTAATTTAGCCACATTCCTGTTGCTGTTTCAAGATAGTCAATGCTTTTCACTTTCTGCTGAAGATTTCAACTCATGCTGGGATACAGATCTACTCTCTGGTACCCTTCCCAAGTAAGCTGCTGTTCATCTGTGAACCTTTCGAGAGGGGCCACTTTCCCACTGAGAGGATATAAAGCATACAGAATCCTAGGCTTAGTGTGTCCAGATCTGGGTATCCCACATTAGGAAAGACGTGCATGAAGGTATGAGAGAGAGTGCAGAAAAGATTCATAAGAATGATTCCAGGAATGAAGAACTTCAGTTACATACAAATATTGGAGAAGTTGGGACTGTTTTCCTTAGAGAAAATGTTGAGAGGAGATTTTATGGAGGTATTCAAACTCATGAGACGTTTGGGCAGAGAAGATAAGGAAAAACTATCCCCACTGGTGAAAGAATGAGAGCAAAAGGACACAGATTTAAGGTAATTGGGAAAAGAGACAAAGAAGACATGAAGAAGATAACCACTCATTCTGTGAAAAGTTTAAAATCTGTCCGAATGTGTGATGGAGCCAGGTTCAATCAAGGCTTTTAAGAGGGAATTGCATTATTATCTGAAAAAGAAAATGTGCAGGATTACAGCGATAAGATGGGTAATGGCACAAGGTGCATTGCTCATTCAGAGAGCCAACACAGACAAGATGGGCTGAATAGCCTCCTTCTGTGCTAACGTTTCTGTGATTCTGTGAATTCAGACACTCACTGTGGGTGACAGGAAACTCACAATATCCATCCAAATGTCTTGTGAGCTACCAGAGAGTGATGCCTCCCCCAATTGGGAGCAGAGATGGAACATTTACCCCTCGTGTGCTATCTATTGGACCAAAGTGATTGAGAATGCCATCAGTAATGACAGGTCAACAGCTCCAAAAATGCATTCATGAAGGGGTAAAACCAGATATTCCTGCACCAAATAATTGATCAAATGGACAATAGTCAGCAGGAAAGCAATTTGATTTTTTTCCTGAATGTCAGAGGAATAGTAGGGGTATAGCGTCACTGAACATTGAATCCAAATCCAAAAAAATGAGCATATTACATACATAGCGTTCCATTATTTCACGAACTGCATTTTCTTTTAATCAAGTCTCTTTTCCCTAATTCACCGTAAAACAAATGTGAGCTTTCATTATTTAAGTATCAATTCATACCCTCTTTTATACCAAACTGTCTGAGTGACATAAATCCATGCTTACTGTGAGGAATCTAAACCAATATGTTAAGATATTATGCACAAAAAACACTCAAACCAAATAAAGGAAGTAGCAATCTTAATGCACATATTAACATTTCTCCATACTAGTTAGTTGATGACTATAAATACGGACAAAATCCCAGCTCCTTCTTTCAACCACTGGACAGCCCAAAAGTAGTACAAAAGACAGAAAAAAAAGGATCTTCACTCATGACTAAAGCTGAAGTCAGCACGACCACAGTTTCTGAAACTCTCCCCTGCTGTGCTGAGTGACCCAAACAGGTTCACAGGCACAACGTAAAGTGCCGCCTTCCTTCTTTGATCAGCCAGCAAACAGATATCTAAATCAATGCTCGGAATTGACCTCCCCACACCACGCCTAGCCCAAGGTTGAACTCAGAATATTCAGGACTCTATGTCAATGGTCAAAACTCTGCATTAAGATCTGCACTTTCCTATGTATCACATCCAGATGAAGGTTGATCAAACAACTAAAAGATTTTAATTTCTCCACGTGACAGATTTTGTTATGCAAGCGTACGCATTGTACGATACATCTGTGTACTCGTGCAGCACCTGCAATAGATGCATCATTCCGTAGATGTCGGAGTTCAGTATAGAATAGATGCAGAATTCAGGAGTTACAGCTGCAAAATGGTGCAAGTTATCTTTGAGAGCTTGTTCCTTCAAATATGATACAAAAACAGCTTGCAGGCAGATTCAGTGCTCATGATATTTAGAAAAATCATCATTACAAATAGATTTAAAAGACAAATGCCATGCAGTTCTGAAGGGAGATAATTGACTGCACAATTCATATATGAAAATGTCAGGATTGGGAGTGAGTAGATTCACTGTTCAAACAACATTTTGATTCATACACTACCAGCATGACTAAAAATATTGCAGCAAAAGAGCAGGGAAGGTCTGGAAATGTGTATTTTTCGATACATCAATGTAACACATTATCTATAATCAGCTAGGAAGCATGAGGAAAATTCACTCAATATCAAAGCTGAGACAGCAATAAATGAGAAATCAAAATGGGGAACAGATATCCATAGGGAGCATCAAGCCCTACGGAAATAAAATCCAAACCACAATGCTGGAAAGATAATCTTCTGTTACTTAAATCACATTTCTTTCACCAGTCTGAGAAGGTGATAACCAGGTCTGTAATTGTGACTGGAGACACAAAGGCTAGACCACTGCAGAGAGCTGCAGCTGCCAATGGCTTTGTGATCAGCCGATAAGCTAGGAAAACCACTAAGACAGATTTATTTGCCTGCTGGAGCTATCCCTATTTTGTCGTCCTGATAAAAAAAAGGTCAAATGCATATCTGGCATAAATGATGAGGCCAGGTTCCAGCAGGATGTTATTTTGCTAGTGACAGCTGTGCAACACATACAGAAGAGACAGAACCACATAATCAAAAGTAATCTGAAAACGATTAGGTCTGAATTAATTAATGTCATATCAGCTGCCTGTACTTGTACACTATATACAGATGATAACTGGGAAAGGCTACAATCCTGCATCAGATTTCACGGTGACATGTTTGCACTGCACGTGGTTGGCACGCTTCAAAAGGATTGTTACTCACGCCCGCATCAGTTCTGACCTTTCTATTTACTTTGGTTTAATCTGAACAACTATCTTGTCCAGAATCCAGCTGCCAATGTTCCAAACCTGATAAAGGCATAGCCTGTTTGCCAAGAAATGCTCTGCGTGTAAATGGATTTCTAAATTCAGGATTTTAATACAACTTTACATAGCTCAAACCCTGAACCAATTCACATTTACTGAGCCATATGAAAAAGAGGGAAAATATTTAACAAAAGTATTAATTTTGCACAAGAGGTCATTAGATATTTAAAACATGCTGCCTTCACAGACTGCAACATGGGAGTGAGTTGAGCTTATTTAAGGTACTAGGCTTTAAATCTAGATGCTTGGGGGAAATTTCGGCCTGGATCAGGATTTTACATGCACTTTATAACAGAATAGCAGTGAATTGGCTTGGTATTTCCAAACATTTTTACATTAGTGAGAATTTCAATAGGATTGGGTAACTTTTTTAAAAATAAAATTCAGAAGCAGCTCTGTGGCTAATCCAATTGCAAGCGCAGTAAGAAAAGTTGGTACCTTAAATCATTTACTACAATGATCGGTAGCTGCTGCTGAACAGGTTAGATATGCATTATCTTAAAGCACTGAACTCAGCACTTGGGACGGATCACACAACACTACCTGATTCATGCCAAGATTAGCGAAGAGAGCAAATGTTCTGCAATGTACCTTCCAGATAAAAGCTTTTGCGTAGAAAACCAAGAACATGCATCATACGTGGCAGTCAATGTAAAAAGAGGAAATCTTAATAAACTCCACAGTACTTGGCTTCACACACTGACTGTATTTTTTTAAATGGTAGGCTGCCGCATCTTTTTAAAAAAAGATGGCATTGGTGCAGCAGTTAGGGATGACCTTGGATCGGGAGATCAGGATCAGGAGATCAGGATGTGGAATTGGTTTGGGTGGAGATGTACAGGATAGAAGTTGCTAGTGGGAGTGGCCAACAGGCCCTTTTACAGTAACTACAATACAGGACAAAGTATACAAGAAAAAATATTGGGTGCTTGTGACAAAGGAATGGAAATAATCATTTTAATCTACACAAACAAAAAAAATCAGATCGGCAATGGTTGCCTGGGTGAGGAGTTCATAGAATACCTTTGAGATAGTTTCTTAGAGCAACACATTCTGGAAGCAACCAGAGAGCAGGTTATATTGGACTTGCTATTATGTCATGCAACAGGATTAATTAATGATCTCCGAATAAAGACATAATTTGGTAGCAGCGACTACAATATGATTGAATTTTACTTGCAGTTTGACAAGGAGAAGAGTGGGTCTAAGACTAGTTGTTCAAACTTAAGAGCAACCATGTATGCATGGAAGCTGAGCTAGCTGAAATGAACTGGGATACCAGGCTCGGGAATAGATTAATGGAGACATTTGTGAGGATATTTTAACATTTTTGATATTTAAAAATCTAAAGGGAGGCCCCACCACTCATGGTTAACTAAAGAAGTTAAGGAAAGCATCAAACTTAAGGGAAAGGCATATAACTGCGCAATGATGAGTGGCAGGTCAGATGATTGGTCAGAGTATAATGAAAGGCAGAAAAGGATTAAAAGATTAATCAGAGAAAGGAATTAGTATATCAGAGGAAACTATCTAGAAATGTAAAAACAGATAGCAAGAATTGCAACAGGTATTTAAGCATGAGAGTAAACAAAATGAGTCCTGGTCCTCTAGAAAGTGAGAATGGGAAGTTGATAGTAGATAATAAGGAAATGGCAGATGAAATGAACAAATATTTTGCTGCTGCCTTCACTATAGAGACAGAAAATAATCCAGGTATAACAGTAAATCAGGAGATGGAGCGGAGAGGGGAACTTGATTAACTACAATCACTGGGGAAGCAGGACTGAGCAAACTCGTGGAGCTATGCGCTGACAAGTCTCTGGGTCCTGATGGGACTTCATCCTGGGGTCTTAAAAGAGGTGGCTAATGAGGTAGTGGATGTGTTGGTGTTAATTTTCGAATCTTGCTAGATTTTGGAAATGTTCCATCAGACTGGAAAGTAGCAAAATGTAACCCCTCTATTCAAGAAGGGTGGGAGGCAGAAAACAGGAAATGATAGACCAGTAAGTTTGCCATCTGTCATAGGGAAGGAGCTAGAATCAATCATTAAAGAGGTTGTAGCAGGGCACTTAGACAAGCTCAAAGTAATTGGGAAACTCAAGGTAACTGGGGAAAGTCAGCATGATTCTGTGAAAGGGAAATCTTGTTGAGCCAATGTAATGGAATTTTTTGAAGGAATGAAATGCACTGTGGATAAAGGAGAGCTTGTAGATGTACTGTACTTGGAGTTCCAGAAGGCATTCAACAAGATTTTCCACATAAAAGGTTATTGCACTAAATAGGAGCTTGTGGTGTTAACATTTTAGCATGGATAGACGAGCTGATAGATTGGCTGGCTGACAGAAAACAGAGTATGCATAAATGGCTTTTTCTGATTCACAAGTCGAGTCCCGCAGGAGTCTGTGCAGGGATGTCAGCTCTTTACGATTCATATCAATTATTTAGATGACGGAAGTAAAGGCATAGTAGCTAACTTTACAGCTGACACAAAGCTACATAGGAAAGTGTATTGTGAAGAGAACAGAAGGAGGTTACAGATAGAGAGATACGTTGAATGACTGAGCAAAGAAATTTGCATGTTGAGTACAATGTGGAAAAATGTAAAGTTGTTCACTTTAACAGGAAGAACAAAAAAGCAGAGTATTACTTAAACAGAGAATAAATGCAGAATTTCAAGATGCAGAGGGATCGAAGTCTTCTAAATACATGAGTCATAAAAAAATTAGTAAGCAGGTACAGCAAATAATTATGAAGGCTAAGAGACTGTTATCCTTCATTACAAGAGGAATTGAACATAAAGAAAGGGTGTTATGAGTCAGTTATATAGAGCATTTGTAAGACCTTGGATGGGATTCTCCAATCTCATTCATCCCACCACCACAGCCAGCAAGAACGGAGAATTTGGCACTCAGCCAAAACTCCATTTATTACAGCATGACCAGGGAGTCCCAGCCACGGGCTAAGTCGGTGAATTTCGGTCCATATCTCGAATATTGCGTACAGTTTTGGTCTCCTTATTTAAGGAAGGATGTAAATGCACTGAAGACGGTTCAGAGGAGGTTTACTAGATTGATACCTGGGGCAGGTTGTCTTATGACGAAAGGTTGGACGGTCTGAACTTGTTTTCACTGGAGTTTTAAAGAGCGTTGACTTGATTAAATTATGCAAGATCCTAAACAGTCTTGACAAGGTCGCTGTGGAAAGGGTGCGTTTCCTCTTGCAGGTGAGTCCAGAGCTAAGGAGATCTGTTTTAAAATTGAGGGTAGCCTTTTAGGACAGAGATCAGGAGAATTATTTTCTCTCAGAGAGTTGTGTGACTTTGGAAGGCGGAGGAGGAAGGAGGTCGTTGAATATTTTTATAGCACAGGTAGATAGATTCTTGTTAGGAAAGGGAATCAAAGGTTATCGAGGTAGATGGGAATGTGGAATTTGAAACACGAACAGATCAGCCACGATCTTAATGAATGGCGGAGCAGGTTTGAACTTCTGACTCAGAGGTGAAAGGGTTACACTGGTCCATGCTTCTATGCAATTTATATGGACAGACAGACAAAACTGACAGGAGATAAGCTGATGGATAGTCAAATATTTCAGTAGATAGTAGGCGGGATCCTGAACCCACTCTGTATACGGGATCGGCAGCAGGGACTCAAGATCCTGCAAATTGTGAATCTCACCAGCTGGATCACGATCTCTGATTTTTCTGCCCCTCACATGTTAATGTATTTACATATAATAATACACCCCCCTCGGCTTATTTTCAAATGTGGCATCACATCAGCGAGGTTTACAACAGGTTCACCCAGACATGAATGTATCTCGGCCTCGCCCCGCAACATAACTCTCATGGTTTTTTTTTTGGCAGGGTGTCAAAAGATCAGGAGAGAAAACCAGCCTGTCTCTCTAGTGGCAAACACTCGGGTTTACAGTCAGACACTGAGACTTTGCCAAATTCTGGTAAAATCGCCCCCACTGAGTGCCACATATCCAGTGCACATTAATGACCTGACGAGTGTCATCATAATTCATGATCTGTTAAACAGAAATAAATAATCAGAAATTTCCTCCAATTAAATACTAGTCCCTGTTCCAAACTCGGTTCCCTAGCTACTGATTCCATTGCTCTCCCTAGCAACAGTCTGAGACTAAACCAATCTGTTTGTAATTCTGGGTTCACATTTGACCCCAAAACCAGCTTCCAGCCGCATATCCATGCCATCACAAAGACAGCCAACTTCCACCTCCGTAATAATGCCCATCTCCAGCTCATCTGCTGCTGAAACCCTCATTAATGATTTAATTACCTCGACACTCAACTATTCCAATTGTCTCCTGGCTAGTTTTCCACATTCAACCCTCCATGAACTCCAGGTCATGCAAAACTTAGTGTTCATGTCTTAACACCAACAATTATCCACCCTTTACTTGCTGACCTACATTGCCTCCCTATCAAGCAACATCTTGATTTTAAAGTTCTCATTCTTGTTTTTAAATCCTTCAATGGCTCACTCCTTCCTATCTCTGTAACCATAGAATCCTTATGGTGCAGAAGGAGGCCATTCAGCCCATTGAGTCTGCACCAACTCTCATCGAAATACCACCACCCTATCCCACTAACCTTGCGCATCTACCTATCCTATGCTTTTGGGCACTAAGGGGCAACTTAGCATGGCCAATCCGCCTAACCTGGAGTTCAGGAGGAAACCAGAGCACCTGGAGGAAATCCATGCAGACACGGGGAGAATATGCAAACTCCACACAGTCACCCAAGGCCAGAACTGAACCTGGGTGCCGAGCACTTTGAGGCAGCAGTGCTAACCACTGTCCCACCATGTTATGAAACGCTTTGGACATTCCTGAGATTGTGAAATGTGCTATAATAATGCATGATTTTGTGTTAACCTTTGGTCGGGTTGTTTACTATTGGTTCATTTTCACAGTACCAAAAGTCAACATTTAAATAAGAATGTTGATATGGAAATACTCCTCAGTATCACAGTGGACAATTACACCGCTTGGTGTGTTGCTGAACCCCACAGACTAGGAGGTCCCCAGGTTCAATCTCTGATTTGTGCTGATTATATCCAGGAATGTTAGTAAGGGTTAAACAACTAGCTAATGGATCTGGGACGAGAAAATGGAAAATTCAAGCAGTGTTCAATACTCCTGACTACAATCTGGTCACCCCTGCAGAGTGTATACGTGTGGGCTCAGTGGAGGGTTTGGTGCCTTTCATGAATGAAAGACTTGGCAGCAATTACGGTCCAGAATTATTACTGAAGAAAGCCAAATTTGGTGAGATTATTAGGGTAGTTGAAATTACTTTGGAGTGGTAACAAAGGGAAACCCAGGGACATCACATGTGGAGTGACTGAGTTGTCTTGGCTGAGGTAATGGAAGTCTATCAATGTTGTGCAACCTCACACCAAAGCCTTCAGGGAAGAGGAGAAAATTGGAAACAGAATCAGTTTTAAAACATGTTTTTAAAATCTGCAAGCAGGTGCCATCAGATGAAGTTATAATTTATTATTTTGCTGAACATCTTACTGGAAAACAAAACGGCAATGAAGTTGTGGGTTTTGGTGTGCTTAGGTCAAGGGTCGATTGCACTCCTGAAGAATGTTTTACAGCCCAGATATTTATAGCTGCTCCTCCAACAGTGGACAATCATCCAAGTTTTAATGCACTTAGGCAGTGTACATAACCTTGCAAGAATTAATTTATCCCGAGGGCTCATACAACCGTCCATCAAGATTTTTAACCAGCTTTGCAAAATACCAAGGGAGTCAAAGGTGGAAATTGAAATTTATATGGAAACAGGTAAAGCTGCCAAGATCCTCTAATCTGTTGAATGTGTCTGAACCTATCTGGTGTGCCCAAGTGTTGTCAATTCTAATTTTCAGTTGATATTACAAAAGGCCTTTACATAGTGATCGGAAAGTCACAAACAAAAGTTCATATTAGAATTAACTGGATATGAGTTAGAAGCAGGAGTAGGCCATTCAGCCCCTCAAGCCTGCTTTGCCATTTGGTAAGATCATGGCTGATCTAATTGTGGCCTCAACTCCACTTTCCTCTCGACCACCAGTAACCATTGACTCCCTTGTTAAACAAGAATTTATCGAATTTAACCTGAAGATAATTAAATGCCCCTGCCCCCACTGCTCTCTAGGGAAGAGAATTCCACAGACTACAACCCTTTGAGTGTAAAAGTTTCTCCTCATCTCCGTCTTATCTGAAGGCCCCCAGGTTCTCTCCCACAGGGGGAAACATCCTCTCAACATTTACCCTGTCGAGTCTCTTGTATATGTTTCAATCAGATCACCTCTCGTTAGAGTCACAGGGCAGAATTTTGCAGCCACGTACGTCCCAAAACCATAAAATCCCACCCGAGGTCAACGTACCCTTCCATTGTCCACCTCTCACTCGTTCCAATTCCCATGGCAGGTGGGGTCATGTGATTCCGGCCAGAGAGTTTTAAAGCACAGTAAGAGACCCTTCGGTCCATCGTGTCTGTGCCGGCCAACAAGCACATATCTATTCCAATCCCATTTTCCAACATTTGGTCTGTAGCTTTGTATGCTTTGGTGTTTCAAGTGTGCATCTAAATGCTTTGCAAATATTGTGAGGGTTCCTGCCTCTACCACCCTCTGGGGCAATGATTTCTAGATTGCCACCACCCTCTCGGTGAAGAGGTTTTTCCTCAAATTTTCCTCTCAACCTCCTGCCCATTACTTTAAACCTATGCCCCCAGTTATTGACCCCTCAAATAAGGGGAAAAATTTATTCCTATCTACCCCATCCTACCTATCTATGTCCTTCATAATTTTGAACACTTCAATCAGTTCTCCCCTCAGTCTTTTCTGCTCCAAGAAAAACAACCCCAGCCAAACCAGCCTCTCTTCATAGCTGAAACACTCCATTCGGGCATCATCCTGGTGAATCTCTATGCACCCTTTCGAGTGCAATCAAATCTTTCCTGTAGTGTGGCAACCAGATTTCACAGCACTCCAGCTGTGGCCTAATGAGCATTTTATATAGCTCCATCATAACCTCCTTGCTCTTATAATCTAGGCCTTCGCTAATAAAGGTAAGTATCTCAGGTGCCATCTTAACCACCTTATTTACCTGCCCTGCTGCAGAGATCTTTGGATATGCTTCCCAAGGTTCCATTGGTCCTCTGCATTTCCGAGCATCCTATTGTTCATTGTGTATTCCCTTGCCTTGTTTATCCTCCCAAAATTCATCAGCTCACATTTTTCAGAGTTAAATCCCATTTGCCACTGCTCTGTCCATCTGATCAGCCTGTCTATGTTGTCCTGTAATCTAATGCTTTTCTCCACACTATTCACCATACCACCAATTTCTATGTAATCTGTGAATTTACTGATCATACCCCCCACATTTACAGATCATTGTTAACTACAAACAGCAACGGACTCAGCGTCGATCCCTGCGATACACCACTGGACACAGGCTTCCAGTCACAGAACCAACCTTTGACCAACACTCTCTAGGTGAAGAGGTTTTTCTCCTGCCACTAAAACAATTTTGGATCCAATTTTCCAAATTGCCCTGGACCCCAGGGGCTCTTACCTTCTTCAACAGTCTCCCAGCGGGACCTTGTCAAAAGCTTGACTGAAATCCAAGTAGACTACATCAACTGCATTGCCCTAACCTACACCTCATTCTTCTAAACTCTAATAGATACAGGCCAACATGTCCAGTCTTTCCTCACAAGACAATCCCTTCATCCCATGAGTCAGTAATGTCAACCTTCTCTGAACTAATTACATCCTTTCTTAAATAAGGAGACAAAAGCTGTACACAGTACTCCAAATGTGGTCTCACCAAGGCCCTCTACAACTATAGCAAAGTATTCCTATTTTTATATATCCCTTGCAATTAACAAAAACATACCATTTGCTTTCCTAATCACTTGCCGTATATGTATATTAACCTTTTGGGATTCATGTACCAGGGCATGCATGTCCCTCTGTGCAACATCAATTCTGTTATCTTTCTCTCCTACATACATGTCGAGTATCCCTTTTTCCGAAAACCCTCAGAGCCAATTCTATTTCGGATTTCAGATAATTTCAATTTTCAGCATATAAACCTACAAAGTTTCTAGGTGTCCAGATCACCAACAACCTGGCCTGGTCCCTCCATGCCGACACTATAGTTAAGAAAGTCCACCAACACCTCTACTTTTTCAGGAGGCTAAGGAAATTTGGCATGTCCGCTACGACTCTCACCAACTTTTACAGATGCACCATAGAAAGCATTCTTTCTGGTTGTATCACAGCTTGGTATGGCTCATGCTCTGTCCAAGACCACAAGAAACGACAAAGAGTTGTGAACGAAGCCCAGTCCATCACGCAAACCAGCCTCCCATCCATCGACTCTATTTATACCTTCCGCTGCTTCAGAAAAGCAGCCAACATAATCAAGGACCCCATGCACTCTGGACATACTCTCTTCCACCTTCTTCCTTCGGGAAAAAGATACAAGTCTGAGAACACATACTAACTAACTCAAGAACAGCTTTTTCCCTGCTGCCATCAGACTTTTGGATGGACCTACCTCACATTAAGTTAATCTTTCTCTACACCCTAGCTATGACAGTAACACCGTCTGCACCCTCTCCTTTCCTTCTCAATGAACAATATGCTTTGTCTGTTTGGCACGCAAGAAACAATATTCCATTGTATACCAATATATATGACAAGAATAAATCAAATCAAAAATACATTACAACAACCTAAGCCTAAACTAGCTATAGTCTCAAGGAAATCAAATGATTAGAAATGTAAAATATCACTGATAATAAACACAGGGTACCTGCAATAAGTTTCTTTTTGACACGCTCACCACAACAATCACAAGACAAACAGTGCAGACAAACAACTAGACTTCCCATGCTAAAGGTCATTGGGATTTTTTTAAAAGTGCAGTTTTTGGATGTGTTTGGTTTTCAGATTTACAGAAAAAGAATTCTCGAGTTGTACTATATCACTTTTCTATTATCCAGTCAAAATGTATAAATAAAAAGAACCACCGTCACTCTCAAAATAACATTACTATGAAATAATACTTTAGAAAATACCAGCAGTTCAATGTGGAGAAATACACACAAAGATCAAGGAGGAGGGCAAAGAGCTGGTCAGGCTAATCATTAAACCTTTCTTATAAAGTTATAAACATTAACAGAAATTCATGCAAGGTCTTCCAGAGTAAGCACGTTGCAAACTTTTGTTTGGTTTATATTTTTTTTCTGGGGTCACCAGGACAGATTTTGATTTATATGACTGTGTGTAACAATGGGTGATAGCAAATCGGCAGCTCATTTTCTGTCTCACCCCATTTTATTTCATTCCAGCCCAATTTTTTGTCATCACCTAACTTTCAGACAAATACTCATTGAGAGTCACCAGATAGCAATCAGGAGTAAGAATCCTAATCGGACTGACCCTTCCCTGCCTCTGGAATACGGAAATCAATTATAACATTCCAGCCACAACCCAAGCTGAGATCCAGTAACCAAGTGCTAAAGAACTGAAGGAGTACTTTGAGAGGAGCTTTGAAGATAGCTGTAATCTTCTAAAATGGTGGCGTTCTGATGTACAGCCCTATATCATTGCAGTATAAGCTCTGATTATATGCACTATTCCAAAACAATACCGCCATACAGCCCACTTCAGCCGATGCACAGATAACAAACACAACGTTCTTGTTGGCTTTACACACCACACAGGGTGCAATCATGGTAGAAGATCGAAAAAAACAAAAATTAAACAAAATCAATTTTATTTTTTTTAAAAGAAAGCAATTGCTGATTGATTAGGAGAATAAATCTTCAATGAGCCGGTTCAAATTCACTTTCTTAAAGGCGCCTAAAAAAATGCAAGCAGAAAAAATAAACATACTCAGAAGCCTGAGCAAACTGTAGCTTCAGGGCACAACTGCTTTTTGGCTGATTATCTGAGTAAAGTATGGAGATGTCAACCCAGAAGGCCAAAAGACTATTAGATACGTCACATTGAAGTAACATTCAAATAATACACATTTTGAGAGTGTTGATATAAGTTGCACGTGATCACCAATCACAGTGTAGCTTCTGCAAATAGAGAAGGAATGTTGCTGGTTGGCGGCATGAATCTCTCTAAGTGGCTCCTGCCGTATTCTTATCGGCGACCAGTCTAATTTTTATTTTATTTAGTCATTCGCAGGTTAAACATCACAGGCAAAAGCCAATATTATTTTGTCCAATCCACATTATCCTTGCAAGGGTGATTGTGATTCAGCAACTGCTGTAGAGTCGTCTGGTGTCACTACACTCACACTGCTATTAGGCTGGGAGTTCCAGGATTTTGACCCAGCAACAATGAAGGAACGGTGACATATTTCCAAGTCAGGACAATGTGTGACTTGGAGGAATACTTGCAAGTGCTGGTGTTCCCACACACCTACTGCCCTTGTCTTTCTCGGTGATAGGGGTTGTTGGTTTAGGAGATGTTGCCAAAGGAGCCTTGGCAAATTGCGAAAGCACGTCTTCTAGATTGCTAACACTGCTGCCACATTGCACTGGTGGTGAAAGGGAGTGATTTTGGTTGTGTAACTTTCAGCAGCAGGTTTAATTTCCTCTGGGTGCAAATTTTATTGGTCCAATTAACCCATGTAGATAGATTCCAGCATTTCAAGAGTCGTGAATCAATTTAAATCCATAGCTTACAAGTTGCACAGAAACATTTCTCCAGCAAATTTCACCAGTACAGTAAATGTAACACGCAGAGGAAATTAAACTCATAGATCCCAGAGTCTGTCACGGAACACAGACCTTATCCATCAAATAATGCAGGCAGTGAGCAGAAAAACTAATGAATGCAAGGATTTGTATGAAACACACTGAGATATTAAGTTGCTCACGGAGCTCACAGCTGGTGGTGTGAGGTGTTACTTTGTTCCAGGCATGTGAATGAGCAGTGTTCCAGCCCAATTCATTCTGCTCTAATTTTCTTCACGTGGCAGTGAATAATTAGAATATTTCCAAATCAACACCACTTTGAAAAGTCTTCATGTAGTATCTTCATCCTCAAGAGAATTCTAAAGATGCCTTTCATCCAAGAAAATTCCCTAAAAATTGGCTTTGTTCCAAAACAGGTGTCAACCAGCTCATTAAACTGGAGGTTGTGGAATGACTCTGATTTCTGATGAAGTCCTGGCAAAAATTACCCAAGCAAAGTGGTTTAGGTTCACCTGAATCAGACATCACCATCAGAAAAGGTAACTTTTTACACTCCACTCAATTTACCTTTTGCGAGTGTGATCATACATATCAGACCCCAATAACAAAGAAAAAAGAACTTTCGCTTGAACCTTGTACGTCCAGTGTTTCATAACATTCAGCTGTTTTACTTCATTTTGGTAGCAGTACCAATGCTTGACCTTCATCTCATGAAGGTGTTAACCTCATCAGATGGCAACGTGCCCACTCTGGGTCAGATGGGTTCAAGAACCATTCCAGTCACCTGGCACTAGGCTAGCAATTCAGTACAGTATTGAAGGGGTACTGCTGTCAGAGATGCTATCTCTCATGTTGGTGTAAAACATTAAATGGTACTATTCAAAGAGCAGAATCTTGGTGACCAGACTATTCTGAGCATTTGTGTAATAGGATCTTGATGCACACAACTGACTATTGCATTTATCTACATAACAACATTAACCATGCTGCAGAAGCCATTCATTCACTTTGAAGCACATTGTGTCTTTCATGATCCCGATACATCCCAATGTAAATATAAGTCCTTTTCGTTGGTGCCAACCAGGCACTGTGACGCAACTAGTGCTGTCCCAATATTGAAATTGGCAAGCCTATAACAATCAGTTGCAATCACTCCTATTATCCAACAGCTTCCTTACACAGAGTTCTCAGAATTAATATGCATTAATATATATAATATGCATCACATGAAGTGTATGATGCAATGCTGGCCCACCAGGCTTTAGAATCAGTGGAAAATCCAAACTCAGTATTCTAACCTTACCCAAAGGTAATGGTTTCTATCTAGAGTTACACTTCCATAGGTACTGGGCACCCATCATCACCTCACTCAAGTGGACATTTTCCAAATGTGAAAATGGGAATTCTGCAACAAGTTATTTGCCTCCTGACTCCTTACAGCCTGTCCACCTTCTATAATGCACAAGTCAGGGGTGTGTTAGGATACTCTTCACCTGCTTGTATGAGTGTGGCTCCATCAAACTCAACACCAGCTCAGAAAAGCAGTCTCCATAATTGGTACCCCATCCACCACTTTAATCATCCATTCCATCTGACACTAATGCATAGTGGCAGTACTATGTACCATCTACAAGATGCACTGCAACATCAGCAGCTCTTTGACAGCATCTTCCAAATCGACAACCTCTGTCACCTAGAAGAACTAGGGCAGCAGACACATGTGAACACCACTACCTGCAACACCCTTCCTAGTCACTCAGCAAAATATACCTCCATTCTTTTACCATCACAGGGTCAAAATCCTGGAGCTTCCTCCCTAATACCATGTGACGATTCACCACCACGTACTCGAGGGAAATTAGGGATAGGCAATAAAATCTGACCTTACCAGTGATGCCCACATCACCCCCCTGTCTCTCTTTCAACTTTTCCTGCTGTGTTACATGGGATTGGCAGAATGCTGGTTGATCAGCCTTCAGATCAAGTATCATTTTTGGATTGGATGTGTGGTTTAATGGCATCGAACGTCTTTCCTGCCGCAAACCCTCCACATCCGGGCCGGAGAATGACACCGATGCATGCAGGCTTGCCTGCAGTCTGTACAATGGAAGTTGATAAACTACTCAAACCAGGTGGTTATCACAAATGAATTCAATCTTGATCTACCATTCACAAAAGTAGATTTTAAGCATGAGTCATTGCATACAATCTTGAGTAGCAGGCAAAGACAGCCAAAATTTATGTCCCTTCCGACCTTGGGAGATAGTAAGGCCAACTCCAAGTCTTGTTGATCTTTTCCAACTGAGATCAACTCGCTTAACAAAGTTCAATAATAAAACCTTAAAACATCCTGGCTTGTAATGCTCAGTGCCAGACCACATCACACATTTAGCTACTCATCTATCAAGAGAACCACGTGCATAAACAGTGGTGCAGAGTCTGTTTCAAACAAACAATGAGCTTCACTTATTTTGCTTCCTTTAACTGACAGAAAATTACTGCAAAAACTAAAGCCCAATCAACCTTCTATTCTTAAGGACCTTTTTTCCCATTCATTCTTTAATGAAATTCGTTTTATTACTTTGCCAATGTATTTACCTTAGTTTACACATGTAAAATTTCCAAGTACCAATTTAATTGATAAGTACTTAGTAAATAACAAATGAAGCATTGGCAAGCAGCCACAAACTATTGCAATTTACTATCGACTGGCAGGATTCCATTGTAGCCATCCTTCTCCTGCAAAGTAACTGATCGCAAATAGAAACAGTTATGCCATGCAAAATTTTGTTCACAGGGAGTAGGGTCCCTTGATGGCTCATTGAGACCGTCTATCAATAGCTTAGGCTAGGAAGGCCACCAATTCAATGCTAAATCTACAGAGAGTTTGCTGATCCTAATCATCTCTCAGGGTGATGAAAGACCAAATCAGCCAGGGGTGTTGCTCTCCACTGACCCTGCTAAAGTGCAGTAAGAAGTCTCACAACACCAGGTTAAAGTCCAACAGGTTTATTTGGTAGCAACTACCATAAGCTTTAGGAGCACAGCTCCTTCGTCAGATGGAGTGGATATCTGTTCTCAAACAGGGCACAGGAGCACAGCTCCTTCGTCAGATGGAAATCATAGAAACCCTACAGTGCAGATGGAGGCCATTCAGCCCATCGAGTCTGCACCGACCACAATCCCACCCAGGCCCTACCCCCACATATTATACCCACTAATCCCTCTAACCTACACATCCCAGGACTCTAAGGGGCAATTTTTTAACCTGGCCAATCAACCTAACCCGCACATCTTTGGACTGTGGGAGGAAACCGGAGCACCCGGAGGACCCCGACGCAGACACGAGGAGAATGTGCAAACTCCACACAGACAGTGACCCGAGCCGGGAATTGAACCCGGGACCCTGGAGCTGTGAAGCAGCAGTGCTAACCACTGTGCTACCGTGCCGCCCTTGAAGTGGATATCTGTTCTCAAACAGGGCACAGACACCTGCTAAAGTGAACATTTGTGGATGTCACAAGAGCAAGGGTTCGTCTATGAAATCCCTTAGAATCAAATACTGGCAAATCCCCATAGCCAAGGTTCTTGAAGGAATAACGATCATTTAAGTGAGGTATCCAAGGATAGCTGCGGACTTCAATAGGCAGTAAATATTGAATTTGGGGGGGAAGGGGGCGGGGGGGGGGGAATGGAAGAGAATTTGTGAAGGAATAAAATGATTTTCAGTATAAAAATCTTCCTTACATTAACATTTATCCAGCATAACCTTGTGTTTTAAATCAAGGGGAACAAAGAGATTAGATTGAAAGAAACTATTTAGTTGGGGAATATAGGATTATGCAGCATAATGTAAAAAAATAGAGATGGAACCAGAATTTTCCAGGGTGAAATTATGAAATACTTATTCATGCATAGCGTGACGATGTTCAGGACTCTCTTCCAACAACGACAATTGATACTATGGATGAGATTTTTCACACCCTCTCCCCCCACTGTACGATATGCATGGCAATGGCAGAGGTGGCCCGCCATTGGCTGTTGGCGGAATCCTCTAGTCCTGCCACTGTCAACAAGGTTATCCATCGTTCGCACCCTCTACTACCAGGGAACCCAAGGTGGGTGGGTGGTTGCCATCGGTGGGATCTTCCAATGGCTGGAAAATCCCACCGGAATCTATTGTCAATTTTAAAACAGAGATCTGTAGACTTTTGTTCACCAAAGGTATAAAGGAATATGGGCAATTAGCCGTGATCTTATTGAATGGCGGAAGAGGATTGAGAGGTTAAATGGCCCATTCCGGTTCCTATCTTACTATTTTCTTCCACCCATGATCTCTTGTGAAGTAATGCAATACCTCCATCAACTCTATTACCATCCATAAGTCTTGATTTTCTTTTTATTTCAGATCTTACATTTTGCCAGCAGCAAATCATAAGGTGCCTCATGAATTTACTTTACCATTATTTCTGTTGAGGAATAAAAACCATTTAACTCGGTTGTCATTTTTAAAATAAAACATATTAGAACTGCGATTTGATGCGCTTCAGTAAAAGAGAATTTATTCTGAGGGACGTTCAAAGGAATGTTTGGACACAGATAACAGTTAAAAGAAAAAAAAAAGATGTATGATCTTCTATTTAGCCCTGAGACTTTTGACTGCGCCAGCAATTTGCAAGCTCCCTGGGCCAGCCGTTTTTGTGAAAGCTTTCTGCTTTCACATCACGAAGCTGAAAAAAGCTGAACATTACAGTAATAAAACTATTCAAGCATAAAGAAAAGTTTTTTTAAACTTATAAAGTTTAAGCCATAAAAATCGTTAAACACTGCAGCTGCTTTCTGTTTACCCAGCTTTTCTTTCCTGCAGCCTTTCTTGATAAAAAAAGAACATCACACCTTTTCTTTATTTCTAACAAATGCACTCAATGTTATGTTTTACTTCTTCCTAGATTTGTTGCTTCCTTTCTTAAACCACGCTGGTGCTGGCTGAACAACAGAGTGTCTGTTTTCCCTTTACAGTGAAAGTCACTCATAAATGAACAGTTTGCTGACAAGCAGGGCCAGAACTTATCCTGTTCTCAGCCGATATCCTCACGCACACTTTCCAACAGGATTACTGGGCCGTTTTCAGCAGCAAAATCCAATGAATAATTTCTCCCACCTTCCAACCTGCGGGCACCAAGACCCAGCTGAAGTGCCTTCGCAGCTGCTCTGTCTGGAATCAGACGTTTGCAGGCAAAGAAACCAGTGTCAAACCTGGAGGCCTCCTGGGCTCCGTGGCCATTTAAAGTGGAGCTCAGTCTTTTTTTTTGGAAGGGAAATTAAAATGCCATTGGCAGTGGTCCACTGGGAAGCTGATTTATTTTCCATGTGTCGTCTACCTACCCTAAAGAGTCGCAACATCACTTAATTGGCGCACTGGGGTTCCGGGCAGTCACGGCTCAAAACATGACTTCCAAGAGGGCCAATTCAGAGTCAAGGCTCACAAGGTCACACAGCCGAACTCTGGATTGGCTCTTAAAACGTTAAACTGCAAGTTTTACCACTCCAACAGCCACCTCATTCACAATCCGTTCCATCCTACACTACAATACCTTTCCATTCACATTCCAAGAGTTAAAATGATTTGAATATTGTCCCATGTTCAAACATGAAATTTTAATTTTTGAGTTCAGCCTGGGGTTGGGGGCTGATGTGCGTGTGGGGGGCGGGGGGGGGGGCAAGTAGAGTTGTTCTCTTTCTTACACCTGGTAGGATTTTCCAGAGGCACTAGCTTTCTCACTGCCTGGGGCAGAAGTGGGCTTTGGGGGGGGGAGGGAGGGGGGGGGGGGGGGGGATTTGGCAGTGCTGAGGTGGTGGGGCGAGGGGGGGGGGGCGGGGAATGGGATGGTGGAGATGGGCAATTCCACTTCAGCTGGCAGCACAATGTTGCTGGGTCAAATTTTATTAACGACGGCCAACAGTAGTGTCGCCAGGAGAGGTGCTCAGGCAGGCAGGCAGGAGAACTCAGGCTGACAGCAGGTAGACAAAGACAATATTTAAAATAATCAAAAAGCTAATTTCTGGAGGGGAAACCCCTGCAGGAAAATTGCTGGGGTAGCAGGAGTTACCCTACCTGCCCACGTTCCCCTCTCCTTCCAGAAATCACCCCCCTGCAAGGCAGCCACTGGAAGGCCTCGTCCATTTGGATGGCCTCCTTACGTGATGGCATAGGAGGAGGAGGGGAGTTGATCTGCCATTGTCAAAATGCCAATGACACAATTAAATGGCCCTAACTGGTTGCTCAATTATGGAAACCGAGTAAAATAATCCATGGTGTTGGATCAGCCCCCTGCAAGTTTACTGGCTCCGCCCAACCGCATCCCATCTCCTGGGGGTCAGTAAATTTTCAGCGAATGGGGGTGTCTACTATGCTTGATCAGACCCAAATTGTCCTTACAATGGGAAGGAGGATGCTGAACAGATGATCAATTCAGTTCAAAAGGTGAGCAGAGCAAGCCTGAGGCGAGAGCCCGTTTTTCCATCTCAGTTGTAGGAAATCATTTGTCTACTCTGAATTTTCAATATTTTGTGCTAAGGCAGGGGAGGAGCTGAGGTTCCCAATTGGTAGGTGAGCGTGAGTGGGGGAGAGGAGGGAGTGAATGTGAGTGGGGGGAAAGAGTGTGAGTGAGGGGGGGGGGGGGGGAGTGTGACCGGGGGAGGGGGGGGGGGGGGGAGTGTGAGTGGGGGAGGTGGTGGTGGGCTGAGGATGATGGTGGCATTTGGGAAGGGCTCAATCTTTGGGTCAACTTTCACAAAGAGTTGGGGATGGGGAGGAAGGTTCTGTTTTATAAACTCTCAGAAAATGGGCTTTGTTTTCAATCATTGGCAACTTTATTTTCATTGCTGCCAGTTCCACAGGCTCTGCTGGTGCTCCTCAGGAGGTGGGGGGGGGGGGGGGGGGGGGGGGGGCGCGGGTTTGGGAGGGCGGAGTGAGACTCACAGAGAGAGAGAGAGAGAGAGTTCAGCAATTTCTGTTTGTTGTCCTGAGACTGGAACACAATTTTATTTTGCAATTTCACAATCTTGGAGAATGATTTCCCGTGAACAACTGGTCACTTTGAGGGCATTTGAACAACTTTTGTCAAAGGAATTGACACTTCTCATCCCCGTGACAAAGATTTGGTGAGGGGATTCTGTGGAGTTGTTTTCAGAATTCCCGTTGCAATTTAGGTAAAGGAGTGAAGGTTCAGCACATGAAGGAGTGACTGAAAGCTGTGTGAAACTGGAGGGGAAAAAGAGAATGAAATGAGGCTGTCATAAATTTTTAATGCACCTTTACTATACTTTAGTGCGGCACCCTAACAGGTCCCTAAAATATCTTCAGCATGTCCTAACCATTCACTGGTTTTAACATCTTACAGATTAGTTGATCACTTCTCTTTCATTCACTGCTGCAACCCTCATTGGCTTGGCTCGACACTCCAGCACTTGCATCCCCATTGAGAACTGGTAGAGAAACAACATTCATTGTTTCTTTGTGGCATCATCCTCCGTTCCAGTTTCATCAGTTAAACGAGAATGATGTAATGGGGACAGGAATTATACAGAAACTGCAAACCCATCGTTTATCCATATGCATCGCAAGAAAAAGATGTCGCCAGATCCCTGGTCCAGATCCCTGGTGACCTAAGCAACCACAGAAAGCAACAGCCAGGGGAGAAGGAAAAAAAACCCAGGAAACCTTTGTAGTAATTAAACAGCCAGAAGAGCATGTAACACAATAAAAGGAATGACTTCCCCATTGGGGTTTAATTTCCCTTAAAAACTTAATTTACTGGGTAGGTTGAGCTCCACTTTAAATTGTTCATTAAAAACTCTTTCTTAGGCCTGAATAAAAATCCAAGAATCCAAGTTTAAAAAAATATTAACACTATTAGTGTCGTCACATTAGAAAGCACGACACTTGACACTAGCGTCAATTACAGAAAACAGAATGTGATAATTAATGGAACATTTAAAAAGACTGTGCCCACAGGGTAAAAGGAACACAAAAAAAAATCATTGTTCTTCTTTCTGCTCTTCTTAACCAAATGTTGAAATCACAGCTAAATTTGGTTAGTTTCTGAACCTTATACACAAACTTTCAGATATAGTTCTTGTATAAATAAGCAGTTAGAAATGGTTGAACAAGCACCACTTCTGGCATGCCTTTGAGAACTGTTTTGAATCGACTTGACCAGGCTTTCCGTATCTTCAAAATTTATTTTCTGTACATCTCAAACACAATGTTTTAGGAGGTGGAATTAGCGGCACCCCGCAAATCAGTAATTGCACACTGCTTTCTCATCAATAGAAATCTGTCCATAATTTAGACAAGTCACTATTCAGGAAATAGTTAACCCCATTCAAATATACTTGCGCTAAAGCGCAAGAGAAAAGAAACAGCCTTTTTCAGACCAATATTTCAATTACCTGAAAGGTATTAGAGAACAGCCTTCAATGTACTGTCTCAGAAAAGATGGTGGGGGAGGGAGCGGGGAGCATGGTGGAAGAGGAGACACACTCTCTCTAACATGACTCTCCTAGCGATGTGTGTTCCCAACATCGCTGCTCGTATCTACAGAAACCTCTTGTTAGCCGGGAAGACTCGCTCTTGCCCACTCAAGAAAGTGACGCTTGGTTTTATCAAACTTTTCCTTGGTCAAGAGAACATTAAGATTATCCAGGGCTGCAACGTTCAGCAATTGCATGTCCAAACCAACTGATTTAGTGCTGTATAGGCTCCTCCAGCTGTGAAGGATAATTAGCAGCTATTCTTATGAGCTGGGTCAAATACAGAACTCAGGTCATCAAACACACACACACACGAAACAATTCTAAGATTCACAGTATTCTTTAACCTTTTTTTAAACACATTAGAGAAATCACCTTAAAATAACCCTGATATAAACAAATATTTCTCAATCTCATGTTGCTTCTTTTCTATTAAAGTATTCCATTAGGTACAAGTTTGTTCATGTGCAATGCTCCTGTACGTCCATACCAGCCTCACAGAGAACCCCATTCTACTAATGCCAAAATGTGTTACTGCTGTCTCCTGAAGGAAAGCATATGGTTTATCTGCTATCATAAGTTTTCACAAGTTTTCAACAATCACAGAGTAGGTAAAGCCTTTATTATTGCTTAATTGTCAAGCAAAATTTTTCAACAAGCAAAAACTTTCAGTGCTTGACTTGAATAAAAATGAAGCAATACTTGAAAACCCTGAATCAGTCTATTATTCATAACTTGCTTGATTGATTGATTTCCGGACCAACTCACTCTTGATTTTCACAACAACCAACAATCAAGAGGTTTGTACACATTTTAAAGACACCTCATTCACCACTGCCCAAAAGACCGTCAGTAATTCCTAATCTCCATCGTTGCTACTGACCTCCATGCAAACCTCACAACTGGCTACAGGCATCCAGCATTCATCACCACTTATGAAACCTAACCTTTCAGAGACAGACAGCTGCATGTGGCAAAAGCTGAACAGCTATTTTTTGTAACTGGGTGCTGTTGAACAGCAGGATATGTCAATTAACAGGAACAACTAATACGTGCATTTTGCAATTAAAGAATTATAGAATGCCACAAATGTGCAAGAGTGAATTCTGAGTGTACACGTCTATTTTGTAGGTTAAATAAAAGCTCCAGCAATTTTTCTGAAATCAACCTCTTTTAACCACCTGGTGGTAATGTAATATATTCAAGATGAATTCAGGCAACATTCCTATATACGTAAGGTTTTTCCTCCAAAACCCCTGAACATAAACCTGCTCTTACAACTTGCCAAACTATTGGAATGAATCACTTGTACAGTAAATATAAAGCTGAGCTAATGGGTTTCTGAATACTAATAATCAACATTAGGTAAAGCACTTTGGACCCACAAGACTGATTTGATGATTTAAAGCTTCAATTCAGAGTGTGTGAAATGGCAAACTAGTGAACAGTAGTTTACCAGAGGAATGTGTAGCATTTCCCAATAGTGAGACTCGGGTGCATTTGTCACATTCATTTTGAACAGGCATACATCTTGACCTGCAGAGACAATATTAACCAACTGTTATTTCTATCTTCAAAAGTCAACCATCCCTTTTGAGTTTGACAGTTCCTGGTTTAAACCAAAATTAATTGGTAAACCTCTTTGCATTGCAAGGCTAGTGCTGCAATTAACACTTTTATTGCACAGGATCTCACTATGTATAGAACAATGTGCTAATTAAAGAGGTATTCAACCTAGCACTTTACCGACTGACTTATTTCAGCGGTAGAAAATTTTGGCATTTGTTGCTATTTCTGACCCTTTTTAAAACATTAGCTGTAAGCTTGACTGTTCATATCGATTTGATGATCCATGGTTCTGAAACTGATTCAATTTATGTGAATTTTTTGATAAAATGTAATCGTTACTAAATTGATGACGCGTTTGTATTATTTATCACTTGCTTAATTTCTCTGATTTAGATGAAGGACACATTTGGATGGGGGGGGTTAAAAATTCATAATATTTAGAAAATGAAAAGTTTGCAAAACATTGCACAAGAGCAACGTTCTTCTCAAGGGGATAAAATTGTGTGTTGGAACTATCTTCTATCAGAAAACCAGCAAGTAAAATGTTGAAGGAATGGCTGCATGAAGGAAAATAGAAGCAGTGCATAAACACAATTACAAAAAGGATAGAAATGGAGCAAGAGAGGGCAGACTTGGAACTATTGTGTGCAGTTATCTTGAATGTATCTGCAAGCTCCACCCACGAAAACATTTATCAATCAAGGAGAAAAATAATACCCTGTATGAACACGGTGTTACAGACACTTCATTCATTGAATACGATTTAGATACAAAATAATATTTGCCTCGATCAAACCAAAACAGAACAGACACAGACGGGACACAAACACAATTGCTTGCTGTTCTCCAGGAAAAGCATTGTTCAAAACTTCACCTTTCTTCTTCAATGCTGCCTTCCACCCAACCCTTTCTCTGGAGCATTAGGCTATACTTTTACAAAATTGTGATTGATATAGGAATGTAACTTCTGGATTCCATACTAAGCCCTTCGTCAAATGGGTATAGAAGGTAAAGTTCAGCAGCTTCAAATATTCATCATCGAATTTCTATGTTACTGTGCATTTGTCACAGAGAAGCTTTCAGTCTGGCCGGTCAGGGGTAATAGTTTTTACTCTGGGTCGTATATCATTGATAATTTATGAGTGAATATTTTTAAAACAATGACTGGGTTTCTGTCCAATGGTTGCAGTTACCCATTTTGGAAGGTATGCAGTTGATTCACCAACACTGATTTGCTCAATTCTGAAAGCCAACCATCTGCAACCAGATTTTAAAATATAGATACCATGAATAAAAATGTTGAGAAGAAAAAAAATAAAGCTTCTTCAACATCAAAATCACACCCAAGATACAGTCAATATTTAATTTCTACCTTCTCACACCTGTTTAAAACCATTATTAAATACTCAGAATAGCTCATTAAGAATAAGCACAGAAAAGATGCAGTGGCAAAAAATAATAAAACTTAAGCTTTCCTTCAAACTTAGGCACAAAATTCCAGAATAATCAATAGTGTAACGGCACAATTTTGCACCTAATCACATTTTCCTGATCACTTGCAATTAAATCCAAATTGCCACAAAAGCTGACAACAGTTGCCTGCAGTATCCCGTAAAACACAACTGTGCCTCTGTGCACGATTAAAAATGATGTGGAGATTAAAAATACCAGCGTCAGAGGGATTCGGTTAGATTCTTCAATCTTTTACTTATGTGCATTTTTTTCACAGGAAGGGGACTTCACCCTCAATCCTTCCCCAAGACAAAATAAACAGCGAGCAAGTTAAAATGCCTTTTATTTACATCAATGCAAAACTCCTTCAATGAATTTCAAAGTGTCAAAATAATCCGTGCGTACAGGGCAGCTGCTTATTTTGAAAAGTAGCATTCTGTTCATTAGTCTTTAACTTGCTAGAGTATGAATACTTGGAAGCTATGTAAAACAAAATTGTAAATACCAAATGAGTTTGGTGGATACAAATCTAACTTATTTTAAATGTTTAAAATGGCCCCAGGTCATGTTTAGGGAAAGTTAGAGTAAGTTAGCGCCTGGGGAAGGCTGCTGGAGTGAGGAATGGGGAATGTTTTGCGGGGAGTGCAGTGTAGACAGGCCCCTAGCGGCTCAACAGCCGGCTTCAGCGCTTCACTCGCTGACAGACAACAGCCAAAGCGGACAACTGACCGGCGGGGAAAGCACTCCAGTCTCAGGGCATAGAACCAGCCTACTAACTTGGCCCCTCGGACACGGTTTGAGCCTCTCTTATTCGAGGGCGATCGTCCTTCTAGGTGGCAGCGGGGAGAAGTTTCTATGTATCGAATGGGCTGTGTGTAATGTGTCCTCTCTCTGGACCCGAAGGGGAGTGCTGTGTTAGTTTGTTTCCACAGAGAGGGAACAAAAAGGATGCCCATCGCATGCAACAATTAATAATCCCCCTTCTGCCACCAGTCACTGGGAGAGGACATGCCTGTGGAAACATGTGGTTGTCACAGAAACAAAGAATCCAGCCGTGTTAATGCACCTTGACAAACCTGAGATCCTCATCTGAAGAGAGTGGGTCCCCCATTCCCCAAGGAGGCGCCTCCCTCCTCCTCCTCCTCAACTCCCTCCTCCTCCACTCCGGCCACAACCTCCAGCACACCACCACCACCCCCCCCTCCCCCCCGGCTCAGGAGGGGGAGGGGGCACCAGCTCCCTTTTTAACCCCTCATTTCCCGGTGGGAAACCTGCCAACAAGAGTTCTGAATGCGGGGGGCGGGGGAAGAATAAGTAACAAATAAAAATAATGTGGCAAAGTAAAGCGATTGTGTGAAGCTGGTGGAATTTAAATCCTTTCTCCCCCCCACCTCCCCCCCCCATAAAAAAAACAGGCATCAAGTCCCCGGTTTAATGTGCCTCCCTCCCAGTGCAAATCGAAAAAGAGAGGAGGGGAAATATCTATTTCGGATTTCTCCCGAGAAAATCTCGGAGTTTCGAACCCAAAAATAAAATCTCTTGCTCAAGCAGTCGACGGCCACAGAGGGAAAAGAAAGTGTGTGTCGGGGTGAGGAGGAATAATTGACAGTTTGGGTGTTCTAGCACTTTTCTTTTTGCTTCACCTCTTTAAGCAGCGGAATAAATCTAGCTCTCTCTCTCCTCACACACACACACACCTTCATTCAGCAAGCAGAAAGCTCCAACTCCACACAAAAAGATCCAACCACAGTAATGCAAATAGATTTTTTTTTTGTTTTTCTTTACAAACCCCGATCCTGTTGGGATTATGAATAAGATGGAGAGGGTTGGTGAAGAAGGGGAGGGGAGGGGGGGGCTGAGTGGGTGAAGGGAAGGGGCAGGCTTTACCTCAGCATGCCAGCTCCGTCAGTAGCAGTCTGGGGGCAATATTCTGCCAGCATTAATCCAGGGCTGTGGGCTCCGGCCCCCCGAGTAATCCAACATTGAAGCGGCTCGCAGCTTCCTTCGGCAACAAGCGGGCGGGAAAAAAAAGGAGAGCGCCGGCGGAATTTTGGTAGCTTCGAGATGAGGAGGTGTCTCGAGAGGAGGTTTTGGGGTGTAGGTGAGAGCGCTCAAAAGTGTGCTTGAGCGTCCAGGGATCCCTCAGCCTGTCCACTCCTCTCACTGCTGCACCGTGCGGATCCTAGACATGCTGGTTCATATATATATATATATATGTGTCTATATATGTTTTCTGCTTTCAAAAAAGAAATAGCAGAGCAAACAGGCGGCGCTTCTCTCCAGGATCTCCTCACTCTCTCATTCTCTCCTCTCTCTTTCCCCAGTCTCTGAAATCTCCGAGACACTCCAGGGGGAGGAGGAGAGCTGAGTGGGCTGACGTCAGGCACATCAGGATACACCAATGCTCCAACACTCTCACACACAACACACACCACACTCAACATCAAGCAGACTGGCCACAAAGACAAATGCCTACACAGCTTTCACCAGAATGCCAGCCGGAGAATCACACACACATATAAGCAGTCAGGCTCACGTTTCACACAACACCACCAACTCAAAGTCAGCTGTAGCCTTTTTTATTTCGTCTCAGAACAAGAAGGATAAGCAGCAGCTTCTCTCAATGCTCGGGCTGCACAGAAACACAACTGACCTGTAGGATTTATATCAAACCGGCAGATCGTACATAACCAGTGCTGCCCGAGTGAGCCTCAACACAGTTCAAGCGGCCACGGAGCTGCACTGATTTATAATCCAACTCAGGATACTATAAATGCACAATCTGAAAATGTATTATCAGTAAGTGCACGGCGTCTTTAAAGTAGTTTACCGAATTTGAAAAAAAAACCTCCCAAGGCTCTTCAACAGCATTATAAGGCAAAATGTTGCTGAACAGAGTTTGCTGAACACGTTGCTGGACATTTTCATCTTGTGCTCAACAGGCCAAACACAGGGCGGTCAAATTGCTGGGAAATGTTTGCGATTGTTTGAAATTGGGCATTCTTGCATTTGTCCTGATGAATGCAAGATGAAAAGCTTCAGCAACATGTCTCTCCAGCAATGGACAAAATTGTATTTAAAAACCACAATGGCATTAGAAGGGGTTGATCAAAGCTTGGTCAAAGGATAGGTTTAATGAGTGACCTGAATGAGGATTACAACAACAACTTTCAATTATATAGCACCTTTAACAAACTAAAACAGCTCAAGTCACTTTGGGGGAGCATTATCAAAACCAATTTGATAGTAAGCTTTCTAACGATATGTTAAGAGAGAACTTGATGAAAAAAGTAGGCTTTAAGGAATACCTTAAAGGAGGAGAGTGAGTTCTGGAGGAGAGGGGGCTGGGGGTTTATGGAAGGAATTATATAATTGCAAAACAATCGCTTGGTACTACAGAAATTGGATATTGCAGAGAGATATGTTGCCAAAAGTGAGCTAATTTACACTTGCTGGAAGTGCCATACGCAGGGACACATTCCCCACTTAAAAATGAATTATGTTCAACTCACACATCTTTGTTGAATTATCTGGGAGCATGGGGAGTCTACAGTTCCCAGATTCTGTCTCTATGGCAATGCCGTGGCCAATCAGAGTCAACCTACCAACCAATCAGCACCTTTTCCTGTAATGTAACTTGTTGTGGTTGTTTAAAATTTGGCATTCTTGCATTTGTCTTGACAAATGGTAAAAAGCTTCAGCAACATGTCTCTCCTTTCAGCAATATGTAGGCATCTACAGGCACAGCCACCAATAATGGTGCCATTTTAAAAATTCAGTTGTGGGACATGGGCATCGCTGGCTGGCCAACATTTATTGCCAATCCCTAGTTACCCACGGGCAGTTGAGAGGCAGTTGCTGTGACTCTGGAGTCACATGTAGGCCAGACCAGGTAAGACGGCAGATTTCCTTCCCGAAAGGACATTAGTGAACCAGATGGGTTTTTGCGACAGTTGACAATGGTTTCATGGTCATCAGTAGATTCTTAATTCCAGATATTTTTTGTTGAATTCAAATTCCTCCAGCTGCCATGACAAGATTTGAACCCGGGTCCCCAGAACATGAGTTTCTGGATTAATAGTCTAGCAATAATACCACAGGCAATGGCCTAGTGGTATGATCGCGAGATATTCAATCCAGAAAATAGTGGTAATTATAATTTAGAATATGTAAATGTTGAGAGTTGGAGGAGGGAAGATATCCCAGAATGCTGAAGAAGGTAACACAGCCAAGGATGGATAAGGAAATGGAAAGATCTCGAAAAAAGGATGAAAATTTTAACTTTGCAGGACTGGAGTCAATGTAGTTCAGCAAGCAACGGGGGTTTAGGTGAACAGGACTTGGTGCTGGTTAGGATACAAGCATTAGGTTTTGAATACGCTCAAATTACATGGAGGGTGGAAAATGGGAAACTGGCCAGGAGAGCCGAGTCCAGGAACTACAAAGATATAGATCAGAGATTTTTGCAGTTGAGAAGCTAAGGCAGGGTCAGAGAAGGGCAACGTTACAGAGGTTGTGTGTGGTAGATGGTTCTGCTGTTGGAGCTGACGTGGTCAGCAGCTCAGTTCAGAATCACATTGGAAACCAAGGTTGCTCGCAGTCTTGCTCAGCTCAAATAGTGGCCAGAGAAATGAATGAAATTGGTAGGGAATGGGTGTCTGTGGGGACCGAAGACAATGGGTGGAATTTTCCTCTTCTGCCTGCCATGGGAATCGGAGTGGGCGGGACACGGACCATGCATTTTTCTGGGATTTTCCGGCCTTGGGGCGAGCGCGGCTGGAAGATCCCACCCAATGTCTTCAGTCTTCCGAATGTTTAATTGTTGTTATTTTATATCAGATACAAGGCACATAAACAAACCATTGTGCCCAACCCACGCCAGTACTGGACATCAGACAAGCTAAAATATGGTTTTGCTGAAATTTTTCTGTGTAGAAATAGCATATGTTTAGCATATTGGTACACAGGTATAGTATGTAATAAAAAAAGGCAAATGGAATGTTAGCATTTATTGTAAAATGACTGGAGTATAAGAGTAGAGAAGTGTTATTGCAATTGTGTAGAGAGTTGGTGAGACCACATCAGGAGTACTGTGTCCAGCTTTGCTCTCCTTATTTGAGGAAGCATGTCATGTCATTAGAGGGAATTCAGAGGAGGTTCATCAGATTAATTCCGGGGATGAAAGGGTTGATGCATGAGGACAGATTAAACAGTTTGGGCTTATACTTGCTGGAGTTTAGAAGGGAGAGAGGGGATCTGATCAAGGTATATAAAATACGAAAAGGGATTGATAAAGTAAACATAGACCAGATGTTTTGTTCTACATTGCCCTTGTGGGGCAATCTAGAACAAAAGGTCAAAGGTATAGGTTGCGAGGCAGTAGATTTAAAACTGAGATGAAAAGGAACTACTTCTCGCAGAGGGTGATGAATTTGTGGAACCCACTGTCCATAGAGCGGTGGAGTCCGAATCATTTCAAGAGGGACACTGATATATTTCTGATTTTAAAAATAGGCTAAAGGGATATGGGAACAGGTAGGAAGGTGGATTTGAGACCAGAAAGAGATCAGCCATGATCTGATTGAATGGCAGAGCAGACTTGAATGGCCGAATTGCCTACTTCTGCTCATAATTCCTATGTTCCCATGTAATAGGGAGGACAAAAGAAATGGCAGGACTACGTGTGCTGGCAGCTTTGAGTATTTGAAACTAGTCCACTCCTCAATGCTGACAACAGCTCTCAGCTGTTTTGAGCTTCTTTAGTAAACGGAGAAATTATCAAATGTCAGTTTCAAACAACTGCACATGCCCCAACCACTTTTGATTTTTAAAAAAACATTACTATGCTTTTGCTCCAGGACTTTTTCAAAGTGCTAGGATAATTCCATACATGTTTAAGTGATGCCAAAAATCATTTTTTTATGGGGAGAAGTAATGAGCTTATGCTGCTCAAGATGGTATTAACTGTGCTACTTCAGCCATTGTTGCATTTTCTTTTAATGGTATTTCTGTTTATAGTGGCTTGAAGAATGGGGGCAGAATTCTGATTTGCAATTCTAAAGCCTGGAAATTTGTCCCTTTGATGGATCAGCAAGAACATAAGGTGAGCCCGTGTAGTCTATTGAAGCTAATTTCTCTGTACTGGCATGCACACAAAAATTGATCAGGTACATTCTGGATATCAATTTCTAACTGGGAGGAGCCAGTTTGGACTTTTTTCAAAAAGGACAGAGTATAAAAATTGGAAATCTTGCTAAAACTATAAAAGGCACCAGTTACACCACACCTGAAATACTGTGAGCAGTTTTGGTCATCTTATCTAAGAAAAGATATATGGCATTGGGGGCAATTCAGAAAACGTTCACTCGGTTGATCTGGGGTATAGAGAGATTTTCTTATGAAGACAGGTTGAGTAGGTTGGACCCATACTCATTGGAGTTTAGAAGAATAAGTGGTGACTTTATTGAGATGTATAGGATTCTAAGAGGCCTTGACAGGGTCGATATTGAGAGGTTGGGCAGGATTTTATGGCCTTGCTCGAACAAGACCAGAAATTCCCACCCGAGGTCAACGGACATTTTCGTTGTCCGCCACTTGCCTGCTCCGATTCTGTGGCGGGAGAGGCAGTAGGGTTTCGGCAGTTGTTTCCCTTGTGGGAGAGTGCAGGACCAGAGGGTATAATCTCAGAGTAAGGGTTCGTGCATTTAAACAAAGATGAGGAGGAATTTCTACGCTCAGACGCTATCGAGGCTGGGTCGTTAGATGTGTTCATGGCTGAGATGGATCGATTTTTAATCAGTAAGGGAATCAAAGGTTATGGAGACAAGGCAGAAAAGTGGAATTGAGGATGATCATATCAGATCAGTCATGATCTCATTGAATGATGGAGCAGACTCCATGGGGAGAATGGCCTTCTTCTGCTCCTAATTGTTGCGGTCTTATAGTTTCCGAGTCTAACAGTTTGCACCCCTTTCAAGAGTAACTGTAGCATTACTACACAAACACATTTATTCCAAGAACAATCTAAATTACAATGTTCTGTTTCGGGAATTTCTTCAATTGCATATTAGACTGCTTTTTATTCCAACATTTTCAGAAATTAATAACTCCAGAACTTATATAATGTGTATTATTACAAGTTGGACATCCTTCCCATGTATTTATCTCATGCTCAGCAAAAACTCACTCTCTATATGTGGATTGTATTTCTTATGAGGTGAAACACTCTTTTGCATGGCATGAATAGGATGACACACCACAAAATGAACAATTATTCTTTTACACAGTGTTATTCAATAGATAATGTGGGTTTCCCCTGTGTCTATCTAGTCCAAAAAATGGTAAATACATCACTGGACTGTTATGTTCCAGCCAAAACTAACAATTACATTGCTCTACAAGGAGGGTACTGTTAAAAACACAATGGGGGTGATTCTCCCAGTCCGTGCACTGCTCTAGCAGCACAATGGGCTGGGAGACATCAGCGGAGGCCATTTAGTGGGCTCTGCGCTGGGCTCCATGGCCTCCACGTGTCTCCAGCTCCAAGATTTTTGGAGTAATGAGCCCGGAGCTGATTTCAATATTTAAAATCAGTATTTCCATTTCATAAGCAGGCCCGGACTGAAGTCTCCAGGCACACTAGTGTCTGTCTCCCCCACTCACACCCCTCTCCCCGGCCAGGAGTGGTTCCTTCCAGCAGGGTTTATAACAGCTCCCCATTAAAAGGGAACAGGCAACTGAACCCCGCTGGAGGAAACGGATGCCATGGAGGCCCCCTCAGGAGGTCGGGGGTAAGGGGAGCATGCCCCCTGGACAGTGCCAGCCTGGCCCCCTAGCACTGCCCAAGGGGCAAACTGGCAGCACCCAAGGGGCATCTTGGCACTGCCCACCAGACATAAGGCAGTGCCAAGGGGATGGAACCTGGTGGGAGGCTGATTGGTGAGAGGTTAATTGGTGGGGGTGAGGGTATCGGGTCCTGCTCCCACTCTTCATCTGGAATCGATGGCAAAGGGAGGGAAGGGGGTGATCAAGGCTGACCATCCGGGTAGGGGTGGGAGCTCGGGGCTGCTGGGGAGGGGGTGGGGGAGTGGGTCGGGGCTGCTGGTTGGGTGGTGGGACCTGAGACCTGGCGGGGATGGGATTGTGGGGTGGGGGGTGTCGGGGACATTAGGGCTTGCCCGGAGGGGTCTGGGAGGTCAGCGATCGGGGGTGTGTAAGGGGGGGGGGGAACGGGGGTCAGAGGGGCAGCGATGCGGGGGAGCCAGCAATTGGACCTGACAGAAGTGTATATTGCGAATTAATATTGTGTCTTTGGCATCCCCAGATTTCAAGACAAAAGGACATTTTATAAAAACATTAACCTTGAAATCAAATTATTCTATCCATTTAATGTCATAATAAAAAATATCGATGCAGATTTTTTTCCTGTTTGAAACATAATAGAACATTGTTTCCATCACATGTTCCAATAGAAATTAAAACTAAAATGTTTATCCTGCCAAAGATCCAACTGTAGGTTGTATATATGATCAAATAAGACATATTCCAAGTGATTTTCAAATAATACATGCTTCAATATTCCAAAATCCAAGGACAACAAAAATCACCAGTTTTACAGTACAGATCGACTTCCCGGTTCAGTGGTTAAATTAACATTCTTCTCATGCAAGGTTGGTTATGTGAGATAACCAGCATCCCTTTTAATTAACATCAGTAAACGAAAGATTATTTGGCAATTACCACAATACTGTTTGTCAGAGCTCACTGTGTTCAAATTGGCTTCAGCATTTCCTACAGTACAACAGTGACTATACTTGAAAAAAGTACTTTGGTAGATGTAAAATGCTTTGGGATATCTTGAGTTTGTGGAAGGTGCTATACAAATGCAGGTTTTATTTTATTTTAGTCTCTGAATCTGTACTGTTCAGCAAGCCACTAAGCTGAAGGAGTGAAATCAAACTAATGAAGGGCAGGAACCAAAAGAGAATTCGCTGGAAAATCTCAGCAGGTCTGGCAGCATCTGTAAGGAGGGAAAAGAGCTGATGTTTCGAGTCCAGATGACCCTTTGTCAAAGCTGAGGAGTTTAATGAAGGGCAGGTCATGTTTGACTAATTTGGTGGAATTCTTTGAGAACATTATATGCACGGTGGACAATGGGGAACCTGTGGATGTGGTGTATCTTGATTTCCAGAAGGCATTTAACAAGGTGTTGCACCAAAGGCTGCTGCATCAGATAAAGGTGCACAGTGTTACAGGTAATGTATTAGCATGGATAGAGAATTGATCAACTAACAGAAAGCAAAGAGTGGGGGTAAATGGGTGTTTTTCTTGTTGGCAATCAGTGACTAGTGGTGTGACAGTGTTGGGAACACAATTGTTTACGATTTACATAGATGATTTAGAGTTGGGGACCAAGTGTAGTGGGTCAAAATTTGCAGATGACACTCAGATGTGTGGCAGAGCAAAGTTTGCAGAGGATGCTGAAAGTCCGCAAAGGGATATAGATAGTCTAAGTGAGTGGGCAAGGGTCTGGCAGATGGAGTATAATGTTGGTAAATGTGAGGTCATCCATTTTCGTAGGAAAAACAGCAAAATGGACTATTATTTAAATGGTGAAAAATTGCAGCATGCTGCTGTGCAGAGGGACCTGGGTGTCCTTGTGCATGAATCACAAAAAGTTGGTTTGCAGCTGCAGCAGGTAATTAAGAAGGCAAATGGAATGTTTTCCTTCGTTGCTAGAGGGATGGAGTTTAAAAACAGTGAGGTTATGTTGCAGCTGTATAAGGTGCTGGTGAGGCCACACCTGGAGTACTGTGTACAGTTTTGGTCTCCTTACTTGAGAAAGGATATACTGGCCCTGGAGGGGCTACAGAGGAGATTCACTAGGTTGATTCCGGAGTTGAGAGGGTTGGCTTAAGAGGAGAGACTGAGTAGAACGGGACTATATTCATTGGAATTAAGAAGAATGAGGGGAGATCTTATAGAAACGTATACAGTTATGAAGGGAATAGATAAGATAGTAAGTTGTTTCCACCGGCAGGTGTAACGAGAGCTAGGGGGCATGGCTTCAAAATAAGGGAGAGCAGATTTAGGACTGAGTTGAGGAGAATTCCCTGCCCAGTGAAGCAGTTGAGGCTACATCATTGAATGTTTTTAAGGCAAGGATAGTTAAATTTTTGAACAGTAAAGGAGTTGAGGGTTATGGTGAGCAGACAGGTAAGTGGAGCTGAATCCACGAAAAGATCAGCCATGATCTTATTGAATGGCGGAGCAGGCTCGAGGGGCCAGATAGCCTACTCCTGCTCCTCATTCTTATGTCCTTACGTTCTAAATCAAAGAATAATATAACCTCAGGAAGTTAAATGGGTTTGATTTAGTACAAGGTGGAGTGGACTTACATGTTATGTGGAAGAAATAGACTTGTTGAATTAAATAGCCTTTCGTATTTCAGGTTTCCTTATATTTAGGTAACCAGTAGTCACATTCTTTCAGC
Source organism: Mustelus asterias (assembly GCF_964213995.1). Classification (NCBI taxonomy): domain Eukaryota; kingdom Metazoa; phylum Chordata; class Chondrichthyes; order Carcharhiniformes; family Triakidae; genus Mustelus; species Mustelus asterias. Next base: position 20,171,959 of record NC_135806.1, read on the forward strand.
TAGTAAGCAACAGAATTTACACATGACCAGGAAATAGGATCAGATCAAGAATTCTCTTTGGCATCTAAACAGTATGCAGTAGACTGTTACTTTGTACATCTATCTACAGAATAATATAACTAGCACACCACATATGATTCAGACTCTGTTCAGCACAAACAATGATTGAGTTGGGATAAAGTCTTTGTCAGGCTTTAAATAATGTATAATCGACACCTTTTTGATCTCTATTTAATACATAACGTCAGTATGGGATTGAGTTGCAGGATTTAACTATCTAGGAAACGATCTATAACCAATGTCAGTCAGCGAATCTAGTGGCAGATTTTCCCAAGCCACGATAGGGGATATCTGCCACATCAGAAAGTCTACTCTGCAAGTATGCATCAAACAAGCAACATAAGGTACAGGTGCAAGGAGAAACACCATTACGTTTCATGTGGAAAAGAACCATCACTGCAACAGGGAACAGAGCTTAAGCTAGACAACAATACGGTAGAGACTTACATAAATTTGTATAGCTTCTATAGCACTGCAGTAGGCCATTCGGCCCAACTGCTGTATGTTGTACATGAGCCGCCCCATAATATCTGTTTCTCCCTCATGAATTTAGCCTGCATCACCATAAATTTATCTGTGCTGTTTCTAAAATAGAGATAAAGGGGGAATTTTCTAGCCGTTCACGCCGATGGGATTTTCTGGTCCTGCTGAAGTGAATGGAGATTTGGCTGAGCATCAAATTCTCCATCCCTGCTGCAGTGGCAGCGGGGTGTGAATGGCTGGTAAGATCACGGCCAAAATGCGCACAGTACTCCAAGTGCAGTCTGACCAAGGTTTGATACAAGTTTAACATAACTTCTCTGCTTTTTAATTCTACCCCTGTAGAAGTGAACTCAGGTGCTTTATTGGCTTTTTCAATGGCCATATTAATGTATAGCATTTTTAGTGATTTGGGTACATGTAGCCCTAGATCCCTCTGCTCCTGTACCACATTTAGACACATATTTTCCAAAGAGTTTGTGACCTCTTTATTCTTCCTACCAAAACATACCACTTTACACTTCTATTGAAATTCATTTGCCAGTTCACTCTGATTCTGAGAGTTTATTGTCTTTTATTTTGTTGCCACACGAACAGTTTGACACATCTCATGTCGTGGTTCTACATGCCAATATCCACTGTCATCTAAAAATGAGGCAAAGTACTTAGTGTACTTTTGTGGGAATGTGTGCTCCTGATCGCAACCCAGAGACTTTGTAGTCTTATATTCAGGCAATATCTGATCACCAAAGTGTTGTTATGCTCCCTTCAGTTCTCTGAGTCTGGAATTTTGTTCCTTTTGTCCCATCATTGTGATAGAAACATTTTTCAACCTGACCTTACTCTCCAGAAGTTGCCCGGCAAGGCCTTACATCTATTTAAAACTCATCTCTGTCTTCGAAAATTTTCTCAAAACTTATTTTTCATCCATGTTCTTAATCACTCACCCTAGTTTCTCCATGATACAACTCATTGCCTATCAATTCTGACTTTTTTCCTCCCCACCTCTCAGTGCTATTTCCTCCATTAAAGAATCTGTATAAATGCCAATTGTTGGTATTGTCTATGACCATTATCCGTAGAACAGCCATGCTGCCATCATTATGTGACATACTGCCTATTCTTTTTTTTTCTGAAGAAACAAACATTTACTTGCTGGCCCAGGGCTGACCACCATAACCTTGGTTGCTGAGTTCATTGCAAATGAGCAGGGGAGCACTTGAGGCTGAAAGTTTGATTGTCTGTTTGATGTGGCTGTCACCTCTAACTGCAAGAAAAATGTAAAAATGAAAGATCTCCAATCTTAAGCTTGCAGCTACCCAAGTTGCACACTTTACTCCAGCTCCATTGTTAATGTCTTGACTTAAGTTTCAAGAAATAAGAACTTACAGTTGTATAGTGCCTTTCGCAACCGGAGGACATCATGAATTGCCTTCCAGCCAATTAAGTACTTTAATGATATAGTTAGTGTTGCAATGTAAGAATGTTTATTTTGCAAATGTTCCAAACTTTCCCTGAGAGATAGAGCAACCTTAGGGCCGATGTACCAATTTTATTAAAATTCATATTTGACATTAGATAAAATACTTTCCACTCACTAGTATGACACAAACCAATGACTTTTTTCCTAGTAGGTGTTTGAGAACTTCATGTTTTTCTCATGAGGTAATCTTTAAATTACAACTGTTGCCGAGCAAATTCTTTTACAATAATTTCAACATCATTAACACATTACTAACCTCGTATAACAGAACAAACAGGGATAAATGAAAAGTTCTCTCCTTTGCGACTCGTGCAGCACACTGTTCTAGTGGCACAAGTATATTTTGCACAGTGAGCGTTGGCAGACTTGTAAATCATGGGAGAGTAGAAATCACAGCTGAGGTCGATTCCAATCCTCATTCAATATTCACACATAAACTAGACTATGGTCAGGCATATGAATCTTGACTGATTTTACCCAACTCTAAGCTTGTTATAGAGCCAGAACCATTGGCCACACAAGATTGGCTAAAGTAACCCGAATCTTAGGGAGAACTGTGATTTTTTTTTCAAGCTTGTACATTCAAATACAACATCATTGCATTTATGCACTGAGATTCTGGGAATGAAGGTTTTCAATAAAAATAGCAAATTCTTATAATTTTGTCCTAATGAATTACAGTGAACATTTTAAAACACATGATTTTGAACCCCCCTTAACTGGCCAAATTCTGCTTTGATTTAGGCTTAAGAATTGATCCAATCTTATTCACACCATTTGAATAATATTAGAGCATGCATACCCTGGAAAAAGATACTTTAACAACATTTATGTTAGCAATTGGATTTATAATGTTATTGAAAAAGGTGAAGGTGATCGGAAATTTTGCTGAAGACCTAATTTTAGTTCAAAATGAAATACATATTAATTGATTTTTAAAAGTCAAATTGAATATTTAAAGTGAGGCTGACTTTTTGATCCTTTGCTCTGAGTATACAAGAATTAAAACTAAAGATCCAATTCGGATACTTTACTCCCAGAATCAGTTTCATATGCATAATTTTTTTTAAAGTTGCTCCAGAGGAATTTAATAACTAAAATGTTGTAACTATCAAATGCACTGCTGAATTACAGTAAAACCTTGCCCTGATATTCGGAAGCATATGACCAGCAGTTCTATTTCAGATTCCATTTTACAATATTTAATTTGCCTTGTATACACAATGAGGTAATGCACTTGGTTACAAAAGCATAACTTCCCTCCCCCACTTTTTATTGTGGCTCCCTTGAGATGAAAGCTAACATTCTTTTGGATTTTGGATTGCTTTTTGTATCTGTCGGCAAGCTTTTAATGATTGCACTTGGACTCTCAAGAAGAAACTTAACAGAAGGATCAGAGTTCTATAACAAGATTATTGCACTCTAAGCTAGTCATGGAGCTTGATGGTGCTAAGTGAAGTCGATGCTATATTAAAAATGCTACATTTAAACATTAACTTTGGCTGGAGAATGGGGGAATTATAATATAAGTCGTGGTTATAAATGTATAATAGCAAAGATTTCAGTGGTTCGTTAAAAACTGAGACACTTATCCTTATAGATTATCCAAGCGAATTCTACCAGCCCTATAATACGAAAGGTGTGCTGCATTATCCAAGAAAGCAGAAAGCATGTGCTCTAAAGGAGAACGATTCACTATAGTGCATAGACATAATATTTATGGTATCATACCGTGAATCACAGACTAATATCTGATATTGGCAATTAAATAACTCTCGTGCTGAACAATAGAGTTACGCATCTGTAGAAATTTGCTGTAACCAGGAAATATTGTACTCAACAACTGAGGTGGGATTATGTTGATCTATGAAGACATGTTACATTCCTTGGCAATTTTATACATAGAGATGGATCTAGTCAGAATCGCTTCCGCAGAAATTAGATTTGCCCCAGTCTAATCTATGCAAGATCCTGATTTAAGCAAACCTTTACGAAGCCCTAGTTTTCCCTCAAATCCAACAAGATTATCAGAAGTACTAGAAACAGAAAATGCTGAATACTCAGCAGGAATAGAAGAGACATGTTTGACTTGGAATGTTAACTCTGTCTCTCTCTACACAATACTTCCAGACCTGCTGAGCATTTCCAGCACTTTCAGCTTTCCAGCATCCGCCGTATTTTGCTTTTAATTGAATGGTCATTAGCAGATTCTTTATGCACAATTCAATCCAATTTGCAGAGCAGGACTCGAAAAACTATCTGAACATGAGTGAAAATATTGATATTAAATTAGTTAGTCATCCTATGCGGTGTGATTTGTGTTCAAAGTTAGGAAATAAATACAAGTTATACTTACTAACATAGATAATACTAATTAGTCAGTATGAGGGACACAAAACACATCACTGATAATTCTTTAAATAATGCTTATAGGTTCAGAGAAAAGTGCAATTGCTCTTCATAAGTGATCTCATGTACAACAACTATACATATATATGTATCATATATATATACACACAAGTGACTTTTTTGTGAATTACCTACGAAATTGACTACTCATTTCTGATTCACTTAGGAAAGCGTTGTTAAACTGATGTTCCCAGTTTACAATAAATTGGAAATAATTGTTAATAATTCACTTTGTAGCTCCCTGTTGGCTTAATGGGTAAATGCATCAACAATATGGTAATGACCCTTATAAACCACAAAGGGGTTTCTTGTCAACAGTCCGTACTGAGTCAGCAAATCTCTGACCATTTGGAGGGCCTGAGCTTTGAGAGGGTAAAATCAGCCCAGGCTATCGTTCTTAACAGTTATCATATGATCCTTGTTAGAAAGGTTAACTTCAGGCTAAACTCCAATACACCTCCCAGCCTAACAGCCTGCTGAAACTCACTATCTAAGCTTACAAACGAAGGACATCCATTGACAACGGTGCGATAGTACCAAACCCTTACGCAAGGCATCTTCAGGACAGGAAACAAAAGGAGAGGGGGAAAAGGACAGATATGGACAAAACATGGAGAGAAAAGGAAAAATCTGCTCTATTTAAAGCAAGCAGAAACAATAAAATATTTTGGCGTAAAAATCGATACAGTGCAATTATCAGGACTCGGGTTCATCGTTTGAAGACAAAAATAGCTCAGAAACTCTTTTTACTTTGTAAGAAAAGCTAACCATTGTCTGCTAAACATGCATTACATTTTTTATAACATAATTTATTTAGTTGAAATGAATATACTGTACCTCAGGGCGAAGCGCAATTCAGCCATAACGACCTGCAAACAATTGAAAAATTAGACAATAAAGTTCTGAGTTTAAAAAAAGAATTGAACTTAGTCTAATATATTAATTATTATTTACTCATAAATAGGTACAACGCAGTATTCTTTCAGGACAAAATAAATTGCACTGGCACCAGCTCATATCCCTTTGAGATAGTTTAGAATCCGAATGATAAAGCGAATGAACACCAGAGAAACACTTAAATAAAATCTATCATCTGCCTTACATTAAGACCAAGCAGAATAGAAGTTATCTATTATCTACAATGCATGATTGGAATAAATTAAATTCTGTGATACAAAATAAAGAGGCAGAAATTTTAAAAATATACTGTTTTCTAAGCATCTTCAAGGTCATGAGACAGGCTCACATGAACTGGTATCAAAATATAATATTGCATTCAGTTTCTAAAAAACTAAAATTAATATTGCAAAATATAAATCAGAACTTTCGTGTGGGAAAAATTGGATTGCCCTGACAATCTCCATCAATCACGACTCAGCCCTCACATTCATAGTTTCACATCACCTTCACACACTTAGCACTGCTGCAAGTCTCACACCCACATCCCACAGTCGCACATATTGCAAGCTATTCCATCACAAGCACATCACCTAAACACATTGCACCATGCTCACCAATACACTTCCCCCTCTCTTGCAGGTCAAGGTGGCACACATCCACTGGCAACAGTACTGAGCTGGTGAGGGACAAGCTCAATGTTCTAGTCTTAATGCAGGAAAAGGTGCTCGCCCTAATTTGAATGGTGATGACTGAGGCTGTGGGCAAGGCTGAGACCATTGGAAAAGACAGTTTCTCATATTTAATCCTCATATCCCTCATCCCACAAACTCTTCTGATTTATAAGTTGCAGATGGCGTGAGCATATGCCTCTTTCTTCATCTCTCCCTCCCCACCACCCTACCTTGTGCCTTGCTCCTTTCAGATACTCAAGAACTGCAAACTGGCCATGCAGTGGTGCAGGTGCAAGAAATGGAAGAGGAAAAATGAACTCATGATGAAGAAACAGCAGCACTTGATCTCATACCTGCAACCACCAGTTTAGCTACTGACACTGCATGTACATTACAGGGCAGCTCACAAGTGGGATCTGCATAATGGTGAGACTCTGAGCACCGGTGCTCTGTAGCCAAGGTAAAGGAAAATGATAGCATAGCTGCCAGCTCTCCAGAGGACACATTTGCACATATATTCTGTTCCAGAGGAGCCAGTTGAGGACTTTGATAGAGCAGCGTACAGAAGAAAATAATGAGTAGCACAAGTAAATGCATGGTGCATTAGCAGGCACGTCAGAAAGCCTGAGGTCACTGCCACGGCGCATGGAATAATCCAACACCAAGCTTGCACATGACTTTGCGGAGTATCTGGGGCTCATCCTTTCCAGGAAGTGCTGGCCACTACATTGCACTTGACCCTACCAACCATGATGCAATGTCTGAAGGCAGATGTCTCAGCTTCCACTGCAGTGCAAACAGATGCCACCCAATATCTGACTGCTGCAATGGAAGCTCAGACTGAAGTTATACAAACGAAGCTCCACAAAGAAGCTCCACCCTGCCAGTGCACTCGGTGTTGCCTGTCAGTCAGCCAGCCCAGGATATTGCTGAGATGGTGCCATCTGAAGCCAGGCCTTTTAGGCCCAGAGTTTCTTAAGATCATTCTGCAAGGCCACCTGCAGTTTTGCCAAATGAAGTTCAGCAGTCTCCAACAGTCCTGCTGCAGTCAGACAAGGGTACACAGGAGACATGCACACAGAAGGTGGATAAGGGTGATTAGTTGACTGTTGTATGAAATATAACTGATGCAATTAGTTTTGTGGTGGTTTTTATTCCAGAATTGAGGCTTAGAGGCAAGTGACAGAGGGATGGTGAGGTGTGGCACTGTTGTTGATTGGGGAAGTTTAAAGTTTATTTATTATTGTCACTAATAGGCTTACATTAACATTGCAATGAAGCTATTGTGAAAATCCCCTAGTCGCCACACTCCGGTGCCTATTCGAGTACACCGAGGGAGAATTTAGCATGGCGAATGCACCGAACCAGCACGTCTTTTGGACTGTGGGAAGAAACCAGAGCACCCGGAGGAAACCCACGCAGACTCACCCACGGGGAGAACCTGCAGACTCCACCCAGACAGAGACCCAAACCGGGAATCGAACCCGGGTCCCTGGCGCTGTGAGGCAGCAGTGCTAAACACTGTGCCACCGTGCACTTGTGGGTGGTATTCACTGGTGCCACCATCAGATAAAGCTGATCATGGACAGCTTGGCCAGAAAGCAGCTGCGCTGGTTGCCTCCTCCTCCTCCTCCTCTGCTGACCACCATAAAGCTTGTGACAAGGGCTGGCCTCATGATGCTGAGGTTATGCAGGATACTGGCAGAACAAATTGTGGGACACACTCTGAAGAATATTGGAGGGCTCCTCCAGCATGCTCCAGGCAGTGAAAGCATTGCTTAATCACCCCAATCGTCTGCTTGATGACATGTCATGTGACAGTTTGGTTCTTATCATTGCATATTGGCACCTGGGCATCGGTTGCCTCACTGGAGTTATGATCATCAGAGAATAATACTTGTTGACCTGTAGTCACCCTTTGGTTTGTCATGGTGGCTAAAATGCATTCAACACAACATACTGCCATAGGGGCGGCACGGTAGCACAATGGTTAGCACTGGTGCTTCACAGCTCCAGGGTCCTGGGTTCGATTCCCGGCTCGGGTCACTGTCTGTGTGGAGTTTGCACATTCTCCTCGTGTCTGCGTGGGTTTCGTCCGGGTGCTCCGGTTTCCTCCCACAGTCCAAAGATGTGCGGGTTAGGTTGATTGGCCAGGTTAAAAATTGCCCCTTAGAGTCCTGAGATGCGTAGGTTGGAGGGATTAGCGGGTAAATATGTGGGGGTAGGGCCTGGGTGGGATTGTGGTCGGTGCAGACTCGATGGGCCGAATGGCCTCCTTTTGCACTGTAGGGTTTCTATGATTCTATGATTCTAATTAAGGCAATTTGATTGTTGCCGGGATACCTGGCATTGAGGGTCAAAGCCTTCCCCATGTGGTACACCACTCCCTATAGACTTCAGCTGTACAACCTCCAAGTACTTCAACTAACTCAGCAACAACCATTAGAAAATAAGCATCAACTAATGTAACAGTAACTTCATTGCAGTGTTAATGTCAACCTACTTGTGGTAGTAATAAATAAACTTCAAAACTTTAAAGTGGCTAAACTGTAAAAAGCAATGGTGGGGTTGTCCCTCCTGCTGCTGAGTGCAAGATTAAAAGTGGTCTGTCGAGGTCAAAAATGGCATGACTAGAGTCAAATCAGTCTTACACACTGACTGATGTCACAGAGTGCCAAATTGGAGTTTAATTTAGATAAATGAGAGATGGTGCATTTTGGTAAATCGAACCAGGGCAGGACTTACTCAGTTAATGGTACGGTGTTGGGGAAAGTTACAGAACAAAGGGATCTAGAGTTACAGGTTCATAGCTCCTTGAAAGTGGAGTCACAGGTGGACAGAATGGTGAAGAAGGCATTCAACATGCCTTGGTTTCATTGGTCAGAACATTAAATACAGGAGTTGGGACATCTTGTTGAAGTTGTACAAGACATTGGTAAGGCCACACTTGGAATACAGTTCTGGTCAGCCTATTATAGAAAGGATATTATTAAACTAGAAAGAGTGCAGAAAAGATTTACTAGGATGCTACCAGCACTTGATGGTTTGAGTTATAAGGAGAAGTTGGATAGACTGGGACTTTTTCCCCTGGAGTAGGAGACTTAGGGGTGATCTTATAGAGGTCTATAAAATAATGGGGGGCATAGATCTGTTAGATAGTCAACATCTTTTCCCAAAGATAGGGGAGACTAAAACTAGAGGGCATAGGTTGAAGGTAAGAGGGGAGAGATACAGAAGTGCCCAGAGGGGCAATTTTTTCACACAGAGGGTATATGGAACGAGCTGCAGAGACGGGTACAATTTTGTCTTTTAAAAAGCATTTAAACAGTTACATAGGTATAGAGGCATATGGGCCAAACGTGGGCAATTGGAACGAGCTTAGTGGTTTAAAGAAAAAGGTGGCATGGACAAGTTGGGCCAAAGGGCCTGTTTCCAAGACTCTATTCTTGTGATGGCTGCGATAATGACCTTCCCAAAATGGTTTCTGCCACAGCCTGCACCAGAAGCGTGTGTGCATGGCGCAGATGCCAGTTTGGATTTGCAACTGCATCTATGGTAGTGAACATATGGGCACTATGCAACAAAAGTTTACAGCCTTTATATCGATTTATGACACAATCATTGGTTGAATCAAGTATCTCGCTTTCACATTCTATCTAACAATTTGCATCTATGAGTTGTGAATCATATCCGACTTACTGTGCAAAGGAAAGAAATTCTTCGTGTCTAAGACATTGTGAGAAAACATCACACACCTTAGGAATTTGCAATCAGTTATGCCTTACATCAAGAACAATGTGTGCCAGGAATTGAAGAAAAGCATATGCCCACTCCCCAGGTTAGGAGAGTTACAATCCTAATTTTTCCACCCACATCACAGCTGCATGGTAGCGTTGAAGGTTCGTGAAATAGAGAATACAGGGCAAGAACAGGAGTTCACAAAAATGTAAAAACGTTCAGGGCACAAAGCTCAAATGTTCCACAAACATAATTGAGGCACACTAGCCAAAATCACATCATTTCTTTATTCATCAGCGCTTTGTTCTTAGTATCACGTTTAATTGTGTTGGAGGGCAACACTTTGAAAACACCACAAAATGGAAAGTTTCAAATCAGAATGAGAGATGGCTTGTTGCTGCAGGTGAAAATATATATGGGGGTTGTGGAAAAGTGACTGCAGTGTTTAATGAAGTCAGATGGTAGATGCAAGCATCAAGCTATAAAGCACATTGCACATTGTATAAAGCAGCCAAACTTATTGCGAATTGTGCACTTTCATTAATGAGATGCCACATTAGAATCTAACAGTTTAAAAACAGGTTTGATCTTCATTGATTGGAAGGGACATGATCCCGTTTCTTGGTCTGTACGATGTGTATTCAAAGATCAAATTTTCCTGACATTGTTCTTGACATGTTTCTGCACAGCCATGAAGTTCAAGGCATTTTAGTCAAATTTAATAGAAGGCAACAATAATGGTATTGCAGGCTACATTGAGAATGATTGTAGCTACTTACGTGCCCAAGATACACATTATAACATGCTCCATTTGCAATTTGAAAGGCATTTCAAAGGGAAATATCATAAAGTGATCTGTGTTCTCTGGACTCAAAATAGCCACTAAGTCAGTAAGATCAAAGGAAAGTGTCAAAAGCACCTTGTGACACAAAGGGGAAAGGAATTCCACCAGAAAAATCAATGATCACTACTCATAGGCATCAAAGATGCTGAATTTTATCATTAGATAGCTTCAAGTTCTCCTACTGTCCAATCACTGAGCTACGTTAAAATCTACCATTCCTCACAGAAATCCTGCCCTGTTTTTCCCCACCTTTCCTGAAGGTATTAGAGTGGATTTAATGTTCCCCACTGGTGGGTTTGGAGATGGTGCTAAAATCCAGTAGGCACTGTGCATACTGCTTACCCATTGCCTCTGCCCCAGTCACAATTTTTACCAATAATGGGGGGGGCGTTGTGTGCCCAACCCAAACATGGACCAATTGAGACTCTTAAATGGACAATTGATGTTGCCCCTGGAATTTAACCAGTGGTGGGACAAGTGCTCAACTTAACAGCTTTCCCTGTATGGAGTGATGGCAAGCGGGTAGGTCTTTCCTTAATGGGCCCCCTGGGCCCATAGAAAGGACCACCCCTCCCAAGATGTAATGAACCAGGAGGTTTTCCTCCGCCTAGGATTTTCTCCCCCTACTTCCCCTTGGCAGGGGCCTACCAGTCTGGCCCTGACGGGACCCTAGATGTGCCTCTGGTCCCAGTTTCAGCATAATTTGCTCTCCTTTCAGCCTTGCTGCAGTACTGGTGAGGCCACCTCTCCCCATGACATTGCTGGTACTAAGGAGTTACTGGCCTCTGTTGTCTGGCAGCTTTCTCTTCCTGTTCCTGAGGGACAGAAGTTCCACTTCAGGTCAATGATGTCTGTTGGCCAGAAGCACAGGCATGCTTCCCCCCATGTTTAACTTTGGCAGGGTTGGAGGTGGGGACCACGGCACCCTTTTATATCCAGCCCACTGACTGATGTTGGGTCACAGTTCCACTGATCAACAGTCCTTAAGTAATTCATCCAAATGGCCATTCTTCCTGCGATATCCATGATGGTAATTGTGAACAGGTTATTCAAATATACAAGATAGCACAGCCCACTTAGAATCATAGAATCCCTATAATGCAGAAGGAGGCCATTTGGCACTGACAACAATCCCATCCAGGCCCTATCCCTGTAATCCCATGCATTTACGCTATTAATCCTCCTGACACGAAGGGGCAATTTAGCATGGCACATCTTTGGACTGTGGGAGGAAACCAGAGCACCCAGAGAAACCCATGCAGACACCCTGCTCCCTGATCCCTGTTCAACTGCATTTAACAAAGAATTACACAGGAATAAGTTGGTTTTAATTACATGTGCCCTCCCTGTTTATGTATACTTTTATCTCCCTTTCCTTCATCCTCCCATCAAACCTACTCTTAAAAGTTGACATGACGTCTGCTTCAATCACCAATTCTAATAATTTATTACACAGCCTCATAATCCTCTGTGTAAAACATGGTTTCTTCTGTTGGCTGTCCTAAATGTCTTACATTTAGTAATGTATCAATGGCTCTTTATTCTAGACCCTCAAACACTGGATATTGCCCACTGTGATGTACCTGCCTTGCATAACTTCCACATCATTTTAACATTTGCATCAAAATACCCTGGTAAACTGGTCGATTCTAACAAAAGGAGCTCCTATTTTTCAAACTATTGTGCATATTTATATTTACGAATTCTCGGCAACCCACAATCACAAAGACATTTTTTTCGCTGCTAATGGCAGCTCAAGTGAGGTCAGCTTGGCACAGGAATGGAACACATGTCCTTCCATTTTGTACGATGGTGTGAGTTGCTAATCAGTTCCTGCACATCACAATAACTGATTTGAAAAAGTCACAATGGACATTGCAATGACTTTTAAGCTGAAATTTGGGGCATATATGAAATATGGAGCGGCACGGTGGCACAATGGTTAGCACTGTTGCCTCACAGCACCAGGGACCCAGGTTCAATCTGGCTTCGGGTAACTGTGTGGAGTTTGTACTTTCTCCCCATGTCCATGTGGGTTTCCTCCGAGTGCTCTGATTTCCTCCCATAGTCCAAAGATGTGCGGGTTAGGTGGATTGGCCATGCTAAATTGACCCTAGTGTCAGGGAGATTAGCAGGGTTAATATGTGGGGTTACGGGAATAGGGTCTGGGTGGGATGTGGGCTGTACAGACTCAATGGGCCGAATGGCCTCCTTCTGCACTGTAGGGATTCTATGATTCTGTGATTCACTCAGCAGTTAAAGCACAACGTGTATGGTAGCACAATTTTCAGTGTTTAGTAATTCTTTGTTTTGGAAAGGAAAAGAGTTGGGTCTCTTATCTCTGGTTTCAAAATAATATCATGTGCAAGTGATGTGATGATGCATTCTGATGCAATTGATGACGATGCAAGTGTTCCGAAAGAATTTTTCAAAAAATTGTGAAACACTTACTCCATGAAGACAGTGACCCTTTAGTGACAACACCATGCACCTATTAGCAGATTTGAATTAAGCCTCTGTTCCAAACCTCTCTGCCAATTTCAAAATATTTATGATGTCTTTATCTATAGTGCTGTGATTCTTCAGATACCCATCCACAGCCACGCAACCTGAACTTTTGCTGAGAAAGATCAGTCAGGCTTAGAGTTCATATTCCATCAGTTTCAAACTTCATAAATTTCTTCAAGCAAAATTTCTGTACTTGTACGCATAGGTTGACATTAAGGTGAGGGTTCACATGAAACTCACCTTTACTTAACCCATTGGCATAAACCTGCAATATTGTTACTACTACTTGAAATATCTTCAAGTGGGCATCAGTATTCATGGCAGAAAGCCAAGGTTTAACAGTTGGCTCCACCAACGTAACTGAACTGCACAAAACAGGTTGATTTCAAGTTTGGTGCACAGAATTACCTAATCGATTAGTGGTACAACATTTGGCTTCAGCCCTCCTGTGTTTGGGGGAGGGGGGTGGGGTAGGAGTGAATGGCAAGGTTCCATTATCCAATTAATCTCTGTTTCTCTTATCTACTCAACTTTCGCCTTCCATTTGTCCACAGCGAGAGGGAGCCAAAACCCCACATCCCCACAATTCAGATCCCGAGGGTCTGAATAATAAATAGTGATAGTGTAGTCCGTGTGTATAATCCAGGGCAGCTGGTGGAATTTAACTTCAGTCAAGAGGTCCGGCCGAAATTCTCCAATGGCGTATGGCCTGCCACCTCTGCCAGCGAGAACTGAGAATTTGATGCTCAGCCAAATCTCCATTCACTGCAGCAGGACTGGAGAATCCCAGCCAGGGGTGAGGTCGGAGAATCCCAGCTCTGCAATATAAAGCTAGTTTCAGCAATGGCAATCATGAAACTATCATCGATTTTTGCTAAAACTCATCTGATTCTTTCATTTCCTTTGGGGAAGGAAAGCTGCTATCCTTATTGAGTTTGGTCTACATGCGACTCCAAACCTACCACAATATGGTCGACTCCTAGCTGCGCTCTGAAAGGGTAGTTAGGGATGGGCAACAAATGCTGGCCTTGCCAGTGACACGCACATTCCAGAAAAGAATGAAGAGTTTATATTGCATTTTTGATCATTTAAATCTACAGCCAGCAATAATGATTGTACAATTTGCACTTATTAGGAAATTGTGGTATATAAGAACATACTTATTATTTGCTTCATACTTGAATTACTGCATGTCCTACTCTCTGTTAAACAAATCCACTGAGAAAACATGAAACAAATGATGCACAGAATCCTCTCAGATTAGACAGTCACATTTGTTGCAAAATATCAGTGCTACACTGCTAAATTAAGATGCTCTATATATAGATAAAATCTTCCTGTGTCCACTCCCATTTACACTGGATCAATTGAGCACAGCAAATACTGGAAAATTAGGTGTCAATTGTACATCCGTGTAAGAATTTTCCTGTGTTAAACCCAAGAAAATCTTGTCTAGAATCTATAACTGGTGATAATGGAGTATGATAGCTCTGAATAATCAGTCGTCCTCTTTAGAGCAAACATTGCTGCAATGCAGCTTCTCAAGAATGCGTTTCGGAAGAACCTGTGCAGGTTTGGGGACTGCTGAAATATCTTGATGAATGAAGGAGGTCCGGCATTACTTCCCATTTCCTCTTTTTCTGTATTTTAAAATGTAAGGTTCAAGACTTTGGTTTCAGTGTTGCTGAATAAACTGCAACATGTGCTGCCCCCTGTAGTTTATTTGCGGCTCAGTGTCAGAACTGTACATCTTCACGCCTTGCAAGAGAAATCTTGAAATTTTCAAACTATGTTTTCACCCCTGCCCACCCACCCACCTACCCAAAAATTTGCACACCAATATTTACATGCTGATCACGTCCCTGTGTTCGCAGGGCACTATTCATCAGGAGGCTACGCTATTTGGTTGCATTTATTTACACTAATCCTGACAGCTCAATGTGCTTAAAGCCACATGAAGAAAAGGATGGCAGGCTTTCTATTTTTAATCTTGTGAGTACTGAATCTCCCCATCAGCTGTAAGCTATCTAACGATGCAATGTCTTTGAGGAAAAAAAATGGGACACAAACCTACACAAAATCTATTTTTGACATACTCAAATCTCTCAGAGTACATGTACCTGTTACTTTTCAGAGCTGTTTCCTTTACTTCACTTCAGCAAGATTGCAATCAATAGAACTGTGAGACTGAATAATGTGAGGGGGCCGGTTAGTTCAGCTGGCTAGATGGCTAGTGTGTAGCTCAGAATAATGCCAACAGTATGGGCTCTCAACTCCTGTTTCGGCTAATGTGGACTTGTGACCAGCCTCCTTGCCCTGTCCCTGAATGTGTAAAGCAAAGACAAACCACCACTAATAAAAAAAACTGTCAAGAGAAATGGCTCAGGGTGAAGCATCAACAGAGAATAAGCCATGATATTGGGTGGAATTCTCCAGCTCACCACGGCAGCAATTTCTGTGGAAGAGGTGGCTTGCCTTTGCCTGTCAGATAAAGTTAAAGTTTATTTATTATTCACAAGTAAGGCTTACATTAACACTGCAATGAAGTTACCGTGAAATTCCCTCAGTCGCCACACTATGGCGCCTGTTCGGGTCAATGCACTCATCAGTACGTCTTTCAAACTGTGGGAGGAAACAGGAGCACCCGGAGGAAACCCCCGCAGTCACGGGGAGAACATGCAAACTCCACACAGACAGTGACGCAAGCCGGGAATCGAACCCGGGTCCCTGGCGCTGTGAGGCAGCAGTGCTAACCACTGGCCACCGTGCCACCCTACGATTTTAGATCCGGTCCCACCAAAGTTAGTGGCAATTTACGTTCCTCATCCGCGCCGCCGTCAAGCAACCTGCAACAGGGATTGACTTTGACGGAACCGGAAGATCACACCGACAGAAAGGGCTGGGGAATTCCGCTCATTGGGCGTGATCTAACCTGCCAATCATGCCACGCTCCCGCTGCAGCAAAAATCGGAGAATTTGGCGGCCAGGCAAATCTCCATTCACTGCGACGGGGTGGAAATGCTGCTGGCATGAACGATAGTGAAATTCCAGCCATTGTCTTTGGGCAGAAAACACATTACCATGATTAAATATTGTAACCAGGTTGATGCCACAAAGATGTTTTATTCATGAATGGTACTGCTTGACTGATTGTGAGTTAACATACAGAACTAGAAAATACTCGAAAATGCAGCACGCAAATGCTTAATTAAAATAAATAGGTTAGCTTCTGTATTCAAGTCGCAGAGGTATAATATATAATCGCTAACAGTACTTTCTGGGCTACTGTTTTATTTTCTTGTAGGATGTGGTTTCAGACTCTGTCCAGATTGGTCCTCACAGTCATTCAACAAAAACTTGCGTTGATGTAGCACCATTAGTATAATAAGCAATCCTGAGGTGCTTCTCAGGAGCCTTATCAGAAAAAATATGACACCAACCAACATGAATATTAATACAGGTGAGCAAAAGCTTGATGATGTAAATTTTAGGGAGGAACTTACAGGAGGAAAGAAAGTTGGAGAAATCCGAATGTTTAGAGAGGGAATTCCAGGGCTCAGGACCCTGGAGATTAAAGGATTGGCTATCAATGGTGGAATGATGGAACTCAGGAAGGCATGTGAGGCCAGAACTGGAGAAATACAGAGCTTGCAAAGAATTGTATTGCCATTGGAAGTCGCAGAGATATGCTGGAACCAATGGCGGGAATTTACGGTGCCTCTTGCCGGTGAGATTTTCAGACCCCCGCAAAGTCCTTTTGAATGGCTTGCCACATTTTACAACCTTGCTGCCGCTATGAAAGTGCTGTAAAATTCTGCCCAATGTCTTTCAAAAAAGACATTGCACATCCTGGATCAATTTTGACCCAATTGAAAATGGATGTAAGTGCTCCAATGGCTTGCATGGAAAATGTCACAATTGTGCGGTAGGAGCTACTTTTCCGAGGTGGAGCATAAGGTGAAAAGGAGGAGATTTTGTTATACCAATTTTAATTTTTTTTAAATCCTAAATCTTTCCATCTCTCTACTTCCCTTTCCCCTAAAGGGTCATCACTTAAAACCTACCTCTATTACCAAACTGTCATCTGTCTCAATATCAATGTTGCTTTGATGATTAATATCAATGCTGCAAGTGTAAAGAGCTAAAATTTGTGTTTCCATGAATCTATGCACTAATAAATGCAAAGAAAATCACCTCAGAAAAAAACAATTTCAGTAAACTTTAAAAAAAGAGATCCTTCTATCATTTTTTTAGTCGTGAAAAACGTAATATTATAATACTTATGGCCAATATTAGTGTGAATGACAGCAGATTGCTGTATGTTCCTGCGTTTCAGTAATGAGCAGATAGCTCAGCATGGGTCTCTTTTAAGCACATCAGCTTTTGAAGTTTGTAGGATTGTATCAGGGAGTATTAACTTTTCAGATGGTCAGATGCAATTATTTCAATAAACTAATAATGAGATGAAAAAATCCTTTTGCTCAATGCCAATAAACCAATGCCATCCTTTTGGTCCTGTTAGCAGCCAAATTCCTTTCATTCTAATTCCAGGAGACTCATTGACAGGCACCAATCCAAATGTGAACTGTCCTCCTTCTGCTTAACCCTGAGGTTGGTTTTATGTCCAACATGTGGTTTGTCACCAATGCCAATCGCTTCCATCAGTGGTACAGCATCAACTTAAATTTCTCCCACATTCCCAATCAATGCCTCTACCATTTTGAAGATCAAAAATTGGCATGCTCTCCACATTGACGTTTATCCTTCATAAGATCCAGGCAGTGGAGTATTCCGCAGTCCAGATTCCCGTATCTTTTCCATCACCCCCATTCTTAACTGATAAGAGTACCCTACAGTCAGCATTATTGTGAAACAGTCTGGCAAAAATTCCCTGCCATCAGTCTTGCCTTGAAGCGGTCTGTGAAGAGTGTTCTTGCAGTCAGCATCACTGAGAAGCAGTCTGGGAAGAATGACCTTGCAGTCAATTCTTGTTGAAAAATACGATTTGACATCCTAGGAAAACTCTAGGATGGTATATTGCCTCCATCATGCTAAGATCAAGGATATCTCAGAGTGGCTACAGCACATTCTGGAGGAGGAGTGTGAACAGCCGTGAGTGGTTGTGGTACATATTGGTACAAATGATATAGGCTAAATAAAGGATGAGATCCTAAAAGCAGAGGGGTTATGGGCTGGGTGGGATTGGGCCTGCGCGGGATTGTGGTCGGTGCAGACTTGATGGGCTGAATGGCCTCCTTCTGCACTGTAGGGATCCTTTGGATTCTATTCTAGGAAGCAAGTTGAAAAGTAGGACCTCAAAGGAAGTGATCTCAAGATTACTGGTAGTGCCACGTGCTCGTCAGAGCAGAAAATGCAGAATATATCAGAGGAATACATAATTGAAGAGATGGTGCGAGGGGGAGAGTTTCAGATTCCTAGGATATTAGGACCAATTCTGGGGGAGATGAAATCAGTACAAACTGGGCGGAATGCATCTGGGCAGGATCGGGACTGATGTCCCAGGGGGAATATTTTCTAGAATGGTTGGGGAGAATTTCAACTAAAATGGCAGGGGAATGGGAACCCATGCAAGAATTCAGAGGAGGGGAAATCAAAGACAAGAACAAAAGACAGAAAGGGGAATAAGAAAAGTGATAGGCAGAGAAGTCACAGGCCAGAATCAAGCAGGGCCACAGTGAAAAATGATGGTAACAGGACAAGGAATGTTAAAAAGACAAGCCTTAAGGCTCTGCAATAAAGCATTTGCAATAAAGTGGATGAATTAATTGGGCAAATAGATATAAATGGGTATGATATAGTCAGGAATACTATGGCTGCAGAGTGACCAGGGATGGGAACTGAACATCCAGGGGTATTCAGTAATTAGGTAGGACAGAAAAAAAGGAAAAGGTGGTGGGGTAGCATTGCTGGTTAAAGAGAAAATTAATGCAATAGTGAGGACAGATATTAGCTCTGATGATGTAGAAGCTGTATGGTTAGAGCTGAGAAACACCAAGGGCAAAAAATGTGAGTGGGGTAGTATGTAGACCTTTAGCTGTAGTGGTGATGCTGGGAATGGCATCAAACAGGAAATTAGAGATGAATACAATAAAGGAAAATCTATAATTATGGGTGATTTTAATTTACATATAGATTGGACAAATCAAATTAGTAACAATATTGTTGAGGAGAAATTTCTGGAATGTATACGAGATGGTCTTCTGGACCAATAAGTTGAGGAATCAACTGGAGGACAGGCCATCCTAGATTGGGTATTGTCACCAATGCAAAGATCAAAGGTTTCCAATGGAAGAGAGAGGGTTTCAATGATTTCAGCTTTCTAGATAGGCTCAGAGACTTCAAAAAAAAGCTGTGTGAATACACTGGGGGCTAGTGAACAGGTGTGGAGAAGGGTTATCACCCACCACCCCCCCCCCCCCACCCCCCTCCCTTGGTGAAATGGACATCTCCTTTCTGTCAGAGGAGTCTGCACAGAGAGAAAGGGAATTCCCTGCTTCAAAATGGAGTACTGCCAGCTGTCATGGGGAATATAGATTAAAGTGACCAGGCCACTTCATAGCTGACTGAGCTGCCTGAAATCATCATGCCAGGAGTGACCTCCAAGTCTTCCAGGGCTGGAAGTTGAGCCGCAGGACCCCCATCCCAGCAGAGAGTGCAGAAATCAACCTCTTGCCCCGAGCCTGAGCTCACCCAACTCTCCAAGACCCTTTGAGACCTTTCCTCTGCAGTCTGGCAGCAGTAGAGGGGCAAATGGCCACTGGACCTAACTCCTTTCGGGGTGTCAAGTCCGTGTTGATATCTACCAGCACTAAAGCTCACCTGGTGCAATTCACACTGGGGAGGTGGTTGACTGGCAGGAGGCCACTGAATGAGCCATCCAGCTCACTAATTGTATTATAATTAGCAGATTTTCATAATAATTAGGTTGCCGCCTACTCTGGGCGGGGGGGACCCAATCAGTGGCAGCAGAGCAGGTCGTGTGAATTGCAATTGCCTTCTTGCTTATCAGGAATCCCAATTTTTGGCCTTGATGCCATTTAGCGATGCATTGGGATTCCCAAGGGCCATCTGACGGGGTCAGTGAATCCCCCCTGTAATATCTCCAAATTTGCAGATGGCACAAAGCTGGATGGGAGGGTGAGCTGTAAGGAGGATGCAGAGATCATTCAGTGTGATTTAAATAAGTTGGGTGAGTGGGCAAATGCATGATAGATGCAGTATATTGTGGATAAATGTAAGGTTATCCACTTTGGTAGTAAAAACAGGAAGGCGGATTATTATCTGAATGGCTATGCAAAGAGAGAGGGGGATGTGTAATGAGCTCTGGATGTCCTTGTACACCAGTCACGAAAAGTAAGCATGCAGGTGAATTAGGCGATGAAGGAGACAAATGATATTTCGGCCTTCATGGCGAAAAGATTCAAGTATAGCAGCATGCTTTGCTACAATTATATAGGGCCTTGGTGAGGCTACAACTGGAATATTGTGTGCAAGTTTTGGTCCTTTTATCTGAGGAAGGATGTTCTTGCTGTAGAAGGAGTGCAGTGAAGATTTACCAGAATGATTCCTGGAATGATAGAACTGATGTACGAGGAGGGAGTCAGTTGGTTAGGATTAAATTTGCTCGAGTTTAGAAGAAAGAGGGGGGATCTCATTGAAACAGATAAAATTCTAACGAGAATAGACAGGGTAGATGCAGGAAGGATGTTCCCGATAGCAGAGGGAATCCAAAACCATGGGCCACAGTCTAAGTATATGATATAAACCATTCAGGACTGAGATGAGGAGAAATTTCTTCACCCAGAGAGTGCTGAGCCTGTGGAACTTATTCTTCCAAACTCCATTGAAAACAAGCCCAGTCTGTCCAACCTTTCCTCATAAGACTACCCACCCATTTCAAACTAGTAAACCTTCTCTGAATTGCCTCCAATGTATTTATATCCTTCCTTAAGTAAGGAGACCAAAATTGCACACAGTATCCAAGATGTGTTATCACTAATGCCCTGTACAAGTGAAGCATAAAATCCTTCCTTTTATGTTTGATTCCTGTAGTAATAAAGAGTAGCATTCCATCAACCTTCTTAATTAGTTGTTGTAATTGCATACTAACTTCTTGTGATTCATGCATGAGAACACCGAGATCCATCTGCACCACAGAATTATGCAGCCGTTCTCCATTTTAGTAATACCCCACCTTTCTGTTCTTCCTGCTAAAGTGAATAGCTTCACACGTTCCCACATTATACTCCATCTGCCAGATTTTTGCCCACACTTGTTTCCACTCACTCAGCCTATCTCTATTCATCTGCAAACGCATGACCTCTTCACAACATACTTGCCAACCCATCTTTGTGTCATCTGCAAATTTAGTAATCATGCTTTCACCCCTCTTATCTCAGCCATTGATATGAATTGTAAAATGTTAAGGCCCCACCATAGACCCCAATGGGACTCCACCCATCACATCTTGCCAATCAGAAAAAGACGGACCCATTTATGCATACTCTCAGTTTTCTACCAGCCAGCCAAACTTCCATTCATGTTAATACATTACCCCCTGCACAATGAGCTTTCATTTTCCACAATAACAATTGATGCCTTATCCATTTTCCTTCTGAGAGCTACTATGAATTCTACATCCACCACTGATCCTGGTTGGGCATTTTATAGCCTAACAAACCTCGACAGAATTATAACAAAATATACTATCCTCTTCCTTCATACTTTTGGTGCTGACCTATACAAACATAAAATATTTCAGTACAGAGAGGCAGGTCAATTGGCCCACTTTCTGTACCAGCTCTTTATTAGAGCACCCCACAACTAACATCACTGCCCCATTTTCTCCCTATAACTGTATATTTCTCTCTGCTTTAATTTTTTATCCAATTCTTGCAATGGTGTCAACCTCAAGCACTCCTGTGGCAAATGCTTTCTTTGCCCTAAAACTCTGTAAAAAAGAATGTAATTTAACCTCTCTCATAGCACTTTCAGTAATCATTTAATATTAATGACCCCTTATTACCAACTCCCTAGTCTAAAAAAATAGGCTTTTCCTTTTAATCCCTGAAATCTCTTCCTAATTTTAAAAAATTCTGTTAAATCTTCTCTTGGTTTTCTTTAATCCTGTGAAAATAGTCCTATTATCTCAATTATATCCTCATGATTGTCGTATCTCATCCTTAGCATCATTTGAGTGAATCTAAATAGTTTGCTCTCCCTGACTTGTTACACTTTTTATAATGGGGCACTTGATACTATACACAGTATTCAAACTGTGGGCTAACCAATGTTTGCATAAGTTCCATGGTTTTTCTTTGCATTTTCACGCTATTCCCATTTTACAAAAGCCAGAATCCAATTAGCCTTTTTATAACTATTTTATCAGAGCTTTAAGTTCAAGTTATGCATTAAACTTTCTAGCCCTCTCTGTTCATCCATAGCCCTCAGCGCTGTTGTATTAGTCCATTTTTGCTTTTTCTCCAGTGTATTGGCTCGCACTTAGCCACCTTAAACTGTGCCTGCCACCTGTCTGCCCATCAGTAACCAATCTTTTTGTTCCTGAAGTCTCTGACAGTCTCCCTTCCTGTATTCCAAAGTCCCCAATTTTTGATGTCAGCAAATTTTGATTATGTGTTCCCCACATCTATGCAGAAAATCCAGCCCTGGGTACACATGTTCCAAACTCTTTTGAATTCTGAGCTGTGCCCATTTACCTTAACTCTTTATTCTCTGTCTATCAAACAACTTTTCATCCAAGAAGATACATATCCTCTCAGAACAAACACAATAATTTTTTGAACAAGTGTCTTATGCAGGATCTTGTTGAATGCCTTCTGAACATTGATGTATATTATATAACTTTTTCATTTATCCAAATGGCTAGTTCAGTTCTTTAACAAAACTCTTGCTGGCTGGCCTTGAATATTCTCTGAATTTCTAAATACTTCAACCCTTTTACTTCAAATTCTGATTGCTAAGAGTTTCATAGAATCATAGAAACCCTACAGTACAGAAAGAGGCCATTCGGCCCATTGAGTCTGCACCGACCACAATCCCACCCAGGCCCTACCCCCACATCCCTACATATTTTACCCACTAATCCCTCTAACCTACACATCTCAGGACGCTAAGGGGCAATTTTAAGCATGGCCAATCAACCTAACCCGCACATCTTTGGAATGTGGGAGGAAACCGGAGCACCCGGAGGAAACCCACGCAGACACGAGGAGAATGTGCAAACACCACACAGACAGTGACCCAAGCCGGGAATCAGTTTGATCAATGCTGTAAGACTTGTTAACTTGTTTATTCTCTTCCTCTTTTGTAATAACAGTGTTACATTCAGTGCTTCTCATACTGACAGCCCAATTTGCATATTTAAGCATGGTTTAAATATGGAAAAAAATGTAAATATCTTGCTATCTCATCTTTGACTTCTTTCAAACACCTAAAATGTGTGCCATTAATAGCAAGTGACATATTCACTAAGTTTAGATAGTTCTTTACAGAACCAAGTTCTTTTCTACGGTTACCTTGATCAGTTCTTCTTTTTCCTCCTCTTAGGGATCTGGATTCTCACTCCACCGTCATCTGTAAAGTTTATGTAATTATCTTCGCCATACCACTAGGCTTTATATTAGACACTCCTCTTCAACTGAATGATTCTAAACTCTCTTCAACCATTATTTTAAACCCTTAATTACTTGCTTATATGTTATTTGCGAGTCTTCATTATATTTCCTTTTGCCCTTCTAAATTCTCTTCCCAACTCCCTATTACACATTCTGTAACTCTCTTGATTATCTTCTCTATTGTTGACTCTGATTGTATCATAGCTCCCTCAGCTCCGTTTTGATCTATTTATCCACAAAACCCTATCCTTTGCGTTGTCTCCTTTTTGTCTTGTCGAAAAATATTTATTTTGTACTCTACTGATCCCTTGTTTGAAAATTTCTTCCTGCTGATCTGTCAGTTGATTTCCTAGCTTTGCTTCCCAATTAATTTGGACTAGAACCACTTTCACCTCACTGAATGTTGCCTTATTAGAGTCCAGCATCTTTTTCTTTGACTCATGACTCTCCTTTCCTATTCCTATCTGAAACCATACGACCATAAGACATAGGAGCAGAATTAGGCCACTCGGCCCTTCGAGTCTGCTCCACCATTCAATCATGGCTGATATTTTTCTCATCCCCATTCTCCTGCCTTTTCACCATAGCCCCTGATCCCCTTATTAATCAAGAGCCTACCTATCTCTGTCTTAAAGATACTCAGTGACCTGGCCTCCACAGTCTTCTGCGGCAAAGAGTTCCACAGATTCACCATTCTCTGGCTGAAAGAATTCCTCCTCATCTCTGTTTTAAAGGATCGTCCCTTTAGCCTGAGGTTGTGCCCTCTGGTTCTAGTTTTTTCTACTAGTGGAAACATCCTCTCCATGTCCACTCTACATAAGCTTCGTAACATCCTGTAAGTTTCAATAAGATCCCCCCTCATCCTTCTAAACTCCAATGAGTACAGACCCAGAATCCTCAACCATTCCTCATACAACAAGCTCTTCATTCCAGGGATCATTCTTGTGAACATCCTCTGGACCCTTTCCAAGGCCAACACATCCTTCCTTAGGTACGGAGCCAAAACTGCTCACAATACTCCAAATGGGGTCTGACCAGAACCTACACAGCCTCAGAAATACATCCCTGCTCTTGTATTCTAGCCCTCTCGACATGAATGCTAACACTGCATTTGCCTTCCTAACTGCCAACTGAACTTGCATGTTAATCTTAAGAGAATCTTGAACAAGGACTCCCAAGTCCCTTTGTACTTCTGATTTACTAAGCATTTTCCCATTTAGAAAATAGTCTATGCCTCCATTCCTCCTTCCAAAGTGCATTCCATCTGCCACTCCTTTGCCCACTTTCCTAACCTGTCCAAGTCCTTCTGCAGCCCCCCTGCTTCCTCAATACTACCTGTCCCTCTACATATCTTTGTATCATCTGCAAACTTAGCAACAGTGCCTTCAGTTCCTTTTTCCAAATCGTTAATGCATATTGTGAAAAGTTGCGGTCTCCTGAGGCATACCACCAGTCACCGACTGCCATTCTAAAAAAGACCCCTTTATCTCCACTCTCTGCCTTCTGCCAGTCAGCCAATCCTCTATCCATGCCAAGATCTTACCCTTAACACCATAGGCTGTTAACTTATTTAACATCTCGCATCAATTATTTGTCCCATTTTATTTTTCAGAACTAAATCAAGAAAATGCTTCCTTCCTTGTTGGATTAGAAATGTACTGATCTGTGAAGGAATCCTGGATGCATTCAGAAAAGTGTTTTCCACTTCGAGAACTGCTTCATTTTGTTAAAGACTTTTCACTCAAAGCTGAAACTTCTCATCCACAGTATTTCCGTAAATCTCGCCTGTACATTTTGCAAGACCTTCATGCACTTTATAAGTACAGTACCCCAAATCCTGCAGAGGCTAACCAATTATCCATTTTGGTTCCGTATTTCCACTTTACTTTTTAACTTTATATCCGTATTCCTTGAAACAGGCTTCAAGTTTCCTCTCATGTTTAAAGATTTGTATGTTTGAACATCTGCTCCTTTTTTTTAAACAGAACAAAGAAAAGTACAGCACAGGAACAGGTCCTTTGGCCGTCCAAGCCTGTGCCCATCATAATGCCTGAACTAAACTAAAGAAGAAACCTTCTGCCTTTACTCAGTCCGTATCCCTCTCTTCCCTCGCTATTCATGTACCCATCCAGGTGCCTCTTAAATGTTGCTAATGTGCCTGCTTCCACCACCCCCTGGCAGCACATTCCAGGCACCCACCACTCTCTGCGTGAAAAACATCTCCAGCGCATCCCCTTTAAACTTTCCCCCTCTCACCTTGAACCTGTGCCTCCTTGTAATTGACACTTCCACCCTGGGAAAAAGCCTCTGACTATCCACCCTGTCTATGCCTCTCATAATTTTATAGACCTCTATCAAGTCTCCCCTCAGCCTCCGTCTTTCCAGTGAAAACAATCCTAGTTTATTCAACTACTCTTGATAGCCAATGTCCTCGAAACCAGGTAACAACCTGGTGAACCTTCTTTGCACTCTCTCCAAAGCTTCCACGTCCTTCTAGTCGTGTGGTGACCAGACCACATAGAGGATATAGCCCAATTTGCTGTCCTTGACAAATTCATCCTCCCAAAATCTATTACCTCACATTTCTCTTGCTGCTAAATCTAAACACCATCTATATCACTGAAGTGGGGTTGTCTTCTTCATGATGTGTCAGACTGACTGTTTTTGCATCATCACAAGTTTTGATAGTGCCCCACTCGTCCAAGTCCAGGTTATTATGATGTACTGAAAAGAGCATGGTTCCAATGCTGACCATTGGGACTTCACTACTGTTTACTTCCTTCCAGTCTGAAAATAACCCATCGACAAATTTATATTCAAGAATACCTACATAAATTGAAGTTGTAGTTACCAGTCAGCTGGTTGAAGTGATGACTAATCTTTCCGGTTTGTATCACTTTCTTTGAACCTCTCACATCCAGAGCAACAGACATGTGGATGTCCATTGGATCTACCATGTGAAAGGAAATAATTCATAGCTTTCACATTCCAGTACTTGAAAAGGAACAACTACCAAAGTTTGATTTCTAAAGGCTTTGATTACAAATGCCAATAATGATTCTATGAATCAATTCAATATTCTTTGAGCTTGAATCTCAGATCTGGTCTTAAATTCCAGATATTTAACAGCAAGCAAGGTTTAATTTCCTTATGCGGAGGAGAAACCCAAAAAAATTGGATGCTGCAAGCTGTTGCTTTCAGATTAGAAATGCAACAATTAATCTTTACAAGAAAAATCTCTTCTCATTTAAAAAAAAGTATTCTTACACCTTATGTAAATGAGAGGGAAGCTGAAGAACTGATCCTAACCCCCTGCCAATCCATCTAATAATGTGGAGATACCGACGTTGGACTGGAGTGGGCACAGTAAGAGGTCTCACAACACCAGGTTAAAGTCCAACAGGTTTATTTAGAATCACGAGCTTTTGGAGCGCTGATGGAGCACCTGAGGAAGGAGATTTTAACCTGGTGTTGTGAGACTCCTTACTGAATCCATCTAATAGTTAGCCTACAAGAGATAGATAGGCAAAGTAATTCGAGGTATCATATGATATAATGTTCCTATCTTTCCAGAGGGGAATGTCTCCCAGGACTGGGAGTGTCACGCCATAAAGAAGCCCACCCTACATCCATAACATGCTGCAGGCGGGCTTTCCTAGCTGATAGTAGAACTTAAAATCATAGAATTATAGAATTCCTACAATGCAGAAGGCGGCCATTCAGCCCATTGAGCCTGCACCAACAACAAAACCATCCAGCCGCAATCCCCATTGACATATATATTTACCCTGCTAATACCCCTGACTCTAAGGTGCAATTTAGCATGGCCAATCCACCTATCTTTGGACTGTGGGAGGAAACCAGAGCACTCGGACGAAACCCACGCAGGTGCGGGGAGAATGTGCAAACTCTACATAGATAGTAACCTGAGGCCGGAATTGAACCCAGGTCCCTGGCGCTGTGAGGCAGCAGTGCTAACCACTGTGACACCGTGCCACCGGTGAATGAGAGAAAGTCCCACCCTTGAGAGCTGCCAGCCAATTTGATTGGCAGTGCCAAAGCTCAGTAATGAGTGTTGCCGAGACTAGAGGAAGGAGCACAAAAAAGAATGATGACTACAGCTGAAAGGTTCATCCTGGGCAATTGGAACGGGGAAGGATCCGAGAGCCCAGCGACCGGGGGGGGGGGGGAGGGGGCTGGGTTTTGGCGGGCAGGCGGCAAGGAAGGAAGGAGGTGGGTGACATCTTGAGGGCTGGGTACACAGCGCACCCCCCAAGTGATGTGCTGCCCCTTCCTGGGATTTCTCATCATGGCCAAAAAGGATAGCCTCCCCACCTGCCCATGCCAACCCCATTGTGACCTCAGCAGTTTATGATTCCAGTGAATAACAAGCCTAAATTAACATTAATTATTTATTTAAATATGACAGGTGGGCTACTGCTTTGGTTTTTATGGAGATCAATGTGGGGGTGGGTGAGAAAATGCTGGGCTAGTCACCCAACATATTTAACATGTTCACCCACCAAAAACATGCCCTGGGCATGGAGGGTGCAAAACATCCAGCCCCTAGTTCTGGCCTTTGGTGATTTTAGAGGCATGTACAATTATTTTACATGAAACAAACCAAAATCTTGACTCTTTTATATGTTTCAATATGTATGCCATCCCCGGTGTTACAGCATTAGATCGAATTAAACATGTGCCAACCAACAACCAAAAATCCACATCCTTCCAGGTGTGATACAGAAACACCCCCAAGTTCTTGTCCATTGCTGAGAAAGCTCAGCAATAAGACGGGGGGCATGCCCCCAGACTGATAA
This sequence comes from Mustelus asterias, assembly GCF_964213995.1. Classification (NCBI taxonomy): domain Eukaryota; kingdom Metazoa; phylum Chordata; class Chondrichthyes; order Carcharhiniformes; family Triakidae; genus Mustelus; species Mustelus asterias. The sequence continues at coordinate 20,200,527 of NC_135806.1, forward strand.
ATAATGATAACATTTGAAGTTAAAGGGAATTGAGTGATTGGTATTCAGGTTACACCATGATTTCTTGTGTGTGAGCGCTTGATCATTGATGTGACATCACTAAGCAAGGTTATGTTGCATTTTCAAAGAAATACAGCAACAAATATGCAAAGGACTCCAACCTATTCCTGTGCACTTCCAAATATCCAGTTTCAGAATGACATTATCAGGGCCAGGGATTCAGTTGTCCTTCCACCTTAGGGTTGGGTATACAACCATGGAAGGCTTAGGCGAGGACGGGAGTAAAATTAGTTACATGTTTTCCTAACTGACGGAGGAAATCTTTGGGGCGATGAGACAACTACTTGTATTAGTAATAGAGGCAAATATTGAAATAATCTCCTGTAGTTCATTGATGCAATCTTTACCCAAGAAAATATTTCTTCAGCATCATCTGACTTGAATTGTAACTTTTATAGCTAGTTTAGATAATCAGTCAGGTCATAAGGAGTTAACATTTACCAAAAATCATAAATCAAATGCTGAATAAATGATGCAAATGACAGAATGTATGATAATATCTGTTATCACACATATGTGTGAGATCGACAATGTATCAGAGTCCTACACCCACACATGTCTTAGAAATAAATCAAAGATTGAAATGAAAAGTTTTCTCATATTGCGCACCAGGAATTTTTGTTCATTAAAATAAAGGATTTTGTGGATTGTATCAATGGTCCAAAACTTCCTGTAACTGCTGAATAAATAGCACTTGCCAATAGTTAGGCCATTGCATGTATAATCAATACATTTTTCACTGCAAATTACTGGATATGTGAGACGGAAATGGAGTGCGACCCCCTTTCAAGCCTCTGAGATCTGAGTGACCAGTAGAAGCAATTACATATCTTCTTCAAAGTCGTATCGAAGCAATGTGAAATGTACAGCAGAAGATCTGAACCAGAAAGTAAAATTCAGATTCAGTGTCAAATCAAGTATATAAAGAAGAAAGATTGGATTAAAAGAGACGGTAAGAGAGAGAATTGGAAAGAAAAAGTAAAACCATTTTGTTAAAATTTTAATTGAACAAGCTCCAACAACAATTAAAACTTGAAGGAATGAGACACAATACTTGTGATAAAAACAGAAAATGCTGTAAAAATTCAATAGGTCAGGGCACCTCCCATAAAATTTGATGTTGGAGGCGAGTGGCTAGGTAACAGGCAGGCCCTGCTGATTTTATGGCCCCTCACCCTCAAACCCTCCAAGGGAGCATAAAATCCAGCCTGTTAAATACCCACAGAGCTTAGAGATATATAGCTTCTCTCCACAGATACTGCCTGACCTGTAGACATTTCTATAATTTTCTGCTATTTCGGATTTCCGACCTCTGTAGTATTTTGCTTTTACCATACTTGTAATAGTTATTTTTCAGTGTCAGCGAGTTGACTGACACTAATTAATAAATAATGATCACACTGTTAAAAGGGCACTTAGACTTGAAGTGACTTTACTTAACATTCTGTGCAGTTTACTTTGCAATTGCAGTGCAAGTGCACTAACTTGATGCTGCTCAGTGCGGGACCCAGTCAGTAAAAGGTTGCTTTCGCAAAGCTAACAGTGGCACTGACAACAACTCCTTAATTTTGATGGCTTAGCATGCACCTGTCCTCATCTGAACTTGTTTTGGCAATAATGCTGAGCAGTATTAGCCTCAGCATCATTTTGACAGAAAAGTTTGGACCGTTGTTTATCGTAATCCACATTTGGATAATGACTGGTGTGTTATCCAACCGCCCTTCCAATTTGCTGATAAGTCAGCCTTCTCTCGATATACACACAATATATAATATACTCATTCAATTTCATACGTAATCACTACCATGCATGAGTATGAATTCAAATAAACAGCAAAAGGAAGCTTCCTCAAACAATTTGTATTGTCTGAGAAGCCTCCAAAATGCCATTTCTGCTTTCTCTACACTCATCTTCAATGAATCCTAGGATTGTGGCTAGTTACGCAAAGTTTATCCCAAAATCCGAGGAGAGACTAATGTATCATGATGAAAAAATTTAGTGAATGCAAGATTTTAAAAATTTTCACATTGTTATTTTCCACTGGGGCTGTTTTAAGCATAGAAATTGCTCACTTATTGTTGCATTGCATATGGAAACATTCAATTCTATCGAAAATGTGCCTGGTGGGAACTGAAATTAAAAACTGATGGCAACTTCAGTATGACTTTTTGCCAATACTTGTTACAGGGGAAATTCAAGTATATAGCTCAGTGAGTCATCAACACTTCAAATGTTACATAATTATAAATAAATGTCAACACTACCACTATACCAAGTGTTGGAAACACTGGTGAGCTCCTTGCTTCAGTTCTGCATTCGACAGTTTTCCCATCCCTGTAGAATGTCACTGTTACTGACAGGGGCATGATATAAAAATCTGTAACATTTATAGTTCGAATGAGTCATGGACTGAGAGTTGAAACTAGCTCTGTGACAACTGATCAAAAAGCTCAGAAATCTAGATGCATGGGCATTATCCTGAAAGAAAACGTACCATACCCACTTCCAAATGAAGAGTGTAAACAATGAAGCATGGGGCCTGATTAGTTGAATGCATGGCTGCCAATGTGATATTGAGATGAAGGCAAGGGAAATGCAAATAATGGGCCAGGCATCCAAGAGTGGAGCATTATGGGAGCTGGGAAAGTGGTTGGGCTGGAATGATGGATGGTGGGCAATCCTAGAACTGGGAAAGGTTACAGAGATAGGGAGGATTTTAGCCATGAAGGGATGTATAAACAAGGGTGAGAATTTTAAGTGACAGACTTGAGGGTCTGGAAGCCAATGTGGGCCAGTGAGTGGGTAAGCAGGATAGGAAAGAGTTTTGAACTAGCTGAAGCTTATGGAAGAAGGGAGGCTGGCTTTGTGATCAATAACTTAAAAAAAAAATCAATAAATAATCCACCGGGGACTTCATTTATGCCGTGGGTCCATTTTATTTTAAGGGTCGCATTCTGTCCTTTTATCCTTCACTCCTTTGCAAGCTATGTATCACTCCTTGACAAGATCCAGCACCATTGTTTAATCTCTGCTGGTGGTAAGTAAGGATCTCCGGTTTTCTCCTTCTCTGAAGCACAGGCACGCCATTTTTCCTCCATTGTCAAAAACTCACCGAGAGTAACCTTCATTTCTATTCTATGTGTTAGTGTGGCAGATTGTACAGATTGTCCATTGCATAACTCAGTTCATTCCACTGAAATCAATGAAACAAAAGTTCCTTCAAGACCAGGCAATCCACTCTGCTAGGCAACTGCCCAGGATGCAAATTAAAATGAACCTCACTGTGGGGCAATCAAGGGCATTGATGTTGTCAAGACTTTATATCACTATGGGAAATATGTGGACATTTCCCTTGCAGAAATGTTTTGCCAATACCCATTATGGGAAGGTGGTGGCATAGTGGCATTGTTGCTGGACTAGTAATCCAAAGACCCAGCTTAATGCTCTGGGGACCCGGGTTTGAATCCCAGGGCAGAATTAGAAATCAATAAAAAAAAATCTGGAATTAAAAGTCTAATGTAGACCATGAAACCATTTTCGATTGTTGTAAAAACCCATCTCGTTCACTAATGTCCTTTAGGGAAGGAAATCTGTTGTCCTTACCTGGTCTGACCTACAGATGACTCCTATCCACAGCTGACTCATAAATGTCCTCTGAAATGGCCTCGTGAGCCATTTAGTTGTGTCAAACTGCTAAAAAATATCATAGGAATGAACCCGGACGGACCATCCAGCTTGACCTAGGCACTGGAAACAACAACAGCAAACTCAGCCCTGTCAGTCCAGGTGAACCATGAGCAAGAAAACCTCCTGTTGATTACCACGCATCATCCACCCTCAGTTGATTATTCAGTACTCCTCCATATTGAACACCATTTGAAGGAAGCACTGTGAGGGGTAAGGGTGCAGACTGTATTCTGGATGGGGGACTTCATTGTCCATCACCAAGAGTGGCTCGGTAGCACCTGTGCTGATCAAGTCCTAAGTGACTTAGCTCCGAGCCTAGATAGTGAGGGAACCAACAAGGGTAAAAACCAAACCTGACCTCATCTTCACCAACCGCCTGCCACAGATGCATCTGTCCATGACAGTATCAGTAGGAGTGACCACTGCACAGTCTTTGAGGAGATGAAGTCCCGTCTTCACATTGAGGATAAATGGGATAGATTTTGAACAGACTGGGAATCCATGAGTCGCTGTGGGCCATCAACAGCAGCTGATTTATACGTAACCTCATGGCTTGGCATATGTCCTATTCTAGCATTACCACCAAGCCATGGGATCAATTATAGTTCAATGAAGCGTGCAGGAGGTGTCAACCTGGTGAAGACACAACACAGGATTATGTGTGTGCCAAACAGCATAAGCAGCAAGTGATAGAGCTAACCAATTCCACAACAAAAAGAGCAGATCTAAGCTCTGCAGTCCTGCCACATCCAGCCGTGAATGGTGGTGGACAATTATACAACTCACTGGAGGAGGAGGCTCCGCAAATATCCGCATCCTCAATGATAGGGGAGACCAGCACATCAGTGCAAAAGATAAGGCTGAAGAATTTGCAACAATCTTCAGTCAGAAGTGCCAAGTGGATGATCCATCTTGGCTTCTACCAGAAGTCCCCAGCATCACAGATGCCAGTCTTCAGCCAATTTAATTCACTCCACATTCTATTAAGAAATGGCTGAAGGCACTGGATACTGCAAAGGCTTTGGGCCCTGACAGTTTTCCAGCAGTTCTGGTCCCCACATTACAGGAAGGATGTGGAGGCTTTGGAGAGGGTGCAGAGGAGGTTTACCAGGATGTTGCCTGGTATGGAGGGGAGATCCTATGAGGAGAGGCTGAGGGATTTGGGATTGTTTTCGCTGGAAAGGCGGCGGCTAAGAGGGGATCTTATTGAAACATATAAGATGATTAGAGATTTAGATAGGGTGGATAGTGATAGCCTTTTTCCTCTGATGGAGAAATCCAGCACGAGGGGGCATGGCTTTAAATTGAGGGGGGGTAGTTATAGAACCGATGTCAGGGGTAGGTTCTTTACCCAGAGGGTGGTGAGGGATTGGAATGCCCTGCCAGCATCAGTAGTAAATGCGCCTAGTTTGGGGGCGTTTAAGAGATCCGTAGATAGGTTCATGGACGAAAAGAAATTGGTTTAGGTTGGAGGGTCACAGTTTTTTTTTTTTTAACTGGTCGGTGCAACATCGTGGGCCGAAGGGCCTGTTCTGCGCTGTAATGTTCTATGTTCTATGTTCTATGATTGAAGATGTGCTCCGGAACTTGTCGTGCCCCTAGCCAAGCTGTTCCAATACAGCTACAACACTGGCATTTACCCAGCAATGTGGAAAATTGCTCGGGTATGTCCTGTGCATCAAAAGCAGGATAAGTCCAGCACAGACAATTACCATCTCATCAGTCTACTTTCGATCATCAGTAAAGTGATGGAAGGGGTCATAAATAGTGCTATCAAGCTTAGCAATAAGCTGATCACTCACGGTCAGTTTGGGTTTCACCAGGGCCACTTAGCTCCTGACCTCATTACAGTCTTGGTTCAAACATGTACAATAGAGTCCAACTCCAGAGGTGAGGTGAGACTGACTGATCTTGACATCAAGGCTGCATTTGACCAAGTGTGGTATCAAGGAGCTGCAGCAAAACTGGAGTCAATGGGAATCAGGGGAAAACTTCACTGGATGGAGTCATACCCAGCACAAAGGAAGATGGTTTTGGTTGTTGGAGGTCAGTTGTCTCAGCTCCAGAATATCATTGCAGGAGTTACTCATGTTGTGTCCTAGGCCCAACCAACTTCACTTGCTTCATCAATGATCTTCCTTTCTCTCAAAAAGGGATGTTTGCTGATGATTGCACAATGTTCAGCACCATTTGTGACTCCTCAGATACTGAAGCAGTCGATGTCCAAATTCAGCAAAACCTGGACAATATCCAAGTTTGGGTTGACAAGTGGCAAGTAACATTAATGCCATACAAGTGCCAGACAATGACCATCTCCAACAATAAAATATCTAACCATCACCCCTTCAGAATGGCATTACCAGTACTAAATCCCCCAAAATCAACATCCTGGGGGTTACCATTGATAGAAGCTTAACTATACTAACCAGACAAACACTGTGGCTACAAAGAGCAGTCTGGGATTCCTGCAGTAACAAACTCACCTCCTGACTCCCCAAAGCCTGTCGACAATCAGCAAGGCATAAGTCACGAGTGTGATGGAATACTCTCCCCTTGCCTGGATGAGTGCAGTTCCAACAACACTCAAGAATCTCGACACCAGCCAGGACAAAGCAGCCTGCTTGATTGGCACCCCATGCACACACTCCAATCCCTCCACTACCAACTTCCAGTCGCAGCAGTGTGTACTATTTAGAAGATCCACTCCAAGAATCACCAAGGTTCCTTAGGCAGCATCTTCCAAACCCATGACTGCTACCATCGTTAAGGACAAGGGCAGCAGACACATGGGAACACCACCACCTGGAAGTTCCCCTGCAAGTCACTCACGATCCTGACTTGAAAATATATTGCCAGTTCTTCACTGTTGCTAAGTCTAAATCCTGGAACTCCCCACACCCCTCACCACCGCACCCCCCCCCCCCCACCACCACCCCCACAGCACTGTGGTTGTACCTACACCACATGACTGTAGCAGTTCAAGAAGACATCTCATCATCACCTTGTCAAGGGAAATTAAGGATGATCAATACCTTGTAAGTGAAGCCCACATTCCTTGAAGGAATAAAAAAAAATCATGTTTGCCCCTGATCGACTGTCACCAAACTCAATGGAGTAGTTTCAACTTATCGTTTCAGTGGCATTGCAGGTCAGATGTGCATTATAGAAATTGTCTAATTCTTCTCCCATGAAATAGGAAAATCATCATGTCGTTTTCATATGGGGCACCTGTCCCACAAGGTAAATTGTAAACTCCAGTGATGAGCTGAAAATTACCTCCAATGTTCTTGCTGGCTTTGAAATAGTAAAGCAACAAAATATGATAGATGCCTATTGTGAAGAGGAGAACACACAAAGGTGCACTAAACACACAATTTTGTAAATAGATGTAGTACAATACATTATTTAGCTGTCTGGTACCCATTTATTACAGTATGAATGATGCATACACGCCTCTGAATGTTCACAATAGAAAGCCAAACAATCCAGCAACAATTACAAAAAATATTAGTTGAATATTGGATATTCACCACTGGCAATTCAAAGATATAGCCTTTCTTTCTTGACATCTGCAGACCTATAATAATTAAACGTTTATCACTGACTTTAACAGGATTTGACCATTTCTCGCTACTTTTCCATTTTTATGGAGTGTTTTCTGTTAAAGCAGTTCGCTTTTTGATGAACCAGCACCTCCACAGCAGCCGATTGTAACAAAAAAAAAGTGATGGAAATACACAGTAAAGGGAAAAGAATGTTTTAGGAGCAGACTCCTAAGCAGAATTAGTAATTGGAAAAAAAAGACCCTGTAAAAAATTGAACCTAATGAAAAAGATGGAGGGATTTGGAAAAGAAAAACAAGTCAATATCAAGATTCGGGAATGCAGACTATTGCCACAAAGGCAGTAAATGGGTTTACGAGCCTATACATATTTACAATCTTCGTGAGGCAGTGAAATAGCACTGAAAGAACAAAATTCTTTAAAAATGATATGATGGTGAAAAAGTCAAAGGATCGTGAAATTCACGCAAGAAAACTCTTCAAAATGGAGGGAGATGAATTGTTAGACATTGGGAGAAACAAGCGAGCAAATGGAAAAGATTGATGACTGAAATTGGTGAAGTCAGTGTTTAGACAAGAAGCCGATATTTAATGCGCCCAGGAGAATAACAGGGCGTTGTTCCTAAAGTTTACATTGAGCTTGGTTGGAAGAGTGTAGGAGGTCAAAGAGGTCAATGAAAATGCCAAGTCACTGGGAAAGTATGAATCACACTTCAAAACTGAACAGAGACGTTCAGCAAAGTAGTCACTCAATGTGTCTTTGGTCTGCCCCAGTTCAAAAGAGATCACATCATGGGTGGTGAATGAAATTTACTGGTTTGGAGGGATTACATATGAGTTTAATCCTGATTGAGTGTAAGATTTTGGAAGGCTGAATGAACGTGCTGTGTGCAAACAACAATTTAGCAGTCTTGAGTTGTTGATACTGGACAAAAAGTAAACAGTAGCCCACAGGTTAATTGATGATCCAGCCAGGAGTTTGAAGGTAAAGATCCAAGTAGACTGGTCTATGTAATCTCGCACTAACCTCAGTGCAAGGTCACATCAGGAAAGAGGTACCTCTCAAGAAGCAATGGGTGTGAGCCATTGTCTGCAGTGGGGGCCTGATAGAAGAGGTGGAGGAATGGACGCAAGGGTCCACCTGGAAGCCGGCCATGGAAGAAGCTGGCTGATGGCTTATCAATAATAGGAAAGAAAATGACAAGGAGGAGATACAAAAGCTAAAACAGAAGTTAAAGGAGAAAGAAGTAGCAGACAATAGATTATGAAATGAATTGGAAGAGGAGCGACAAGGACACAAGGAGGACACAAGAGAAATATAAGGTTGAAAAGGAGAAGTGGTGTGGCTGACTACAGTTTGTTGAGAGTCAGTGTGTGAACAGTCAGCACTAGTGTGCTTCCTAGGCTAAGGAAGAACACATTCAATGCTGTAGGGTGGAAGAGGCAGAGAGACAAGGTTGCATACCAGTGCCTGGTTAAGGAGAAACAGGATAGTCAGTATCAAGAGGGTAATCATGGTCCCTGTCAGGAAAAGGTGTGCTGTCTGAAATGGTCTAAAAGCATGGTATGCACCCTTCCAACTGTGTCCAAACAAGGGGACGGGGTGAATCTAGCACTCCAGAGTGAAATACTGGTGGCCAGGGATAACACTTGGGAGAACCCAACCGGACCATTGGGCAAGGTCCAACAGGGGCACAACAAGTCCCTGTCTGCCTGTGCAGACCGATTGTGGGCAGCTTACAGAGTAGCCAGTCCCAGAGGTCCCTTGGTTAAGAATCAACTTATAAGAGTCCCTTTAAACCGCTGGTTGAGAATGCTGAAAGCTCACTCACTCCTCTTTTTCTAGGCAGCTTTTGAGGACTTGGACCCTGATGAGGTCAATAATACCAAGGAAAATGACATTTTGCGTTTTAAAAGAAGGCAGTGGGAAAGAAGGTGGGATCAGAACAAAACAAAAGGGCAAGGTGTATTGCCCAGGGACTGGGTGCATTCAGTTTCCTAAACCAGTTTGTACAATATGTGGATGATGTGCTACTGTTCTTAGAGAACTGAGGAACAGTACTTCAGACTCCTTCAGCTGTTAGAGTCTGGGACTGGAAGTTAAACCTCACATAGCTCAGGATGAGGTTCAGTTCTTGGGACTGACCATCCAACTTGGAGAAAGGGCTATAGAGGAGAGGAAATGTAAGGTGGTACAAGAATTGAAATGAACCAGCAATGTGTTGGAGGTCATTCCTGGGGTAAGCGGGATACTGCAAGGAATTTATTGAAGGCTATGTAGCTACAGGGGCTCCACTGCTCTGAAAGGGAGTCGACTGGAACTGGACAGAGGCAGCTGAAATTGCTCTTGTCCAGCTAAAAGCTGACCACAGACTGCACTCACCTTAGATGCCATACACCTCGAGAAGGACTTCATCTTGGAGGTGGCAGTTTCTGACTCGAGTCGTAATCCAGTCCTGATGTAGGAGGTGCATGATCAGGCACTTATGTTTCCTGCTTACTGTCTGAGGTGGAAAGAGTATTTTACCTCTGAGTGAAACCTCTGGCTAACCTTTGGGCTATAAAACATTTGGCAGGATATACAGGCATATGGAGCATAACTCTGACCACCCACCATTCCCTGACAAGGCTCTTGTTGGAAGGAAGGATGTGCTGTAGTGGGTCGGACCCGTAGTGGGTTGGATCTCAAACAATGACGAAACAGAGTACAGGAATGAGATAGAGAATCTGGAGAACTGGTGCAGCAACAATAATCTCTCCCTCAATGTCAACAAAACAAAGGAGATTGTCATCGACTTCAGGAAGCGTAAAGGAGAACATGCCCCTGTCTACATCAATGGGGACGAAGTAGAAAGGGTCGAGAGCTTCAAGTTTTTAGGTGTCCAGATCGCCAACAACCTGTCCTGGTCCCCCCATGCTGACACTATAGTTAAGAAAGCCCACCAACGCCTCTACATTCTCAGAAGACTAAGGACATTTGGCATGTCAGCTATGACTCTCACCAACTTTTACAGATGCACCATAGAAAGTATTCTTTCTGGTTGTATCACAGCTTGGTATGGCTCCTGCTCTGCTCAAGACCGCAAGGAACTACAAAAGGTTGTGAATGTTGCCCAATCCATCACGCAAACCAGCCTCCCATCCATTGATTCTGTCTACACTTCCCGCTGCCTCTGCCAAGCAGCCAGTATAATTAAGGACCCCATGCACCCCGGACATTCTCTCTTCCATCTTCTTCCTTCGGGAAAAAGGTACAAAAGTCTGAGGTCACATACCAACTGACTCAAGAACAGCTTCTTCCCTGCTGCTGTCAGACTTTTGAATGGACTTACCTTGCATTACGTTGATCTTTCTCTACACCTTAGCTATGACTGTAACACTACATTCTGCACTCTCTCGTTTCCTTCTCTATGAACGGTATGTTTTGTCTGTATAGCGTGCAAGAAACAATACTTTTCACTGTATGTTAATACATGTAACAATAATAAATCAAATCAAATCAAAGGATTAAGGATGCCAATGTGAGATGTGTTCGCGTGGTTTGATGAACCTTATTCCTGAATGGGATGGACTTGAAGTAATGTGGATTATGAGGGTGAAACCCACAGATGCACCGTTGAATGAGTATGGGACCACCAAGGGTGCGGGCATACTCCCAGGGGGACGCGACACCGGTGTGATTGGCTCAAATTTGGTCCTAAAGGGGGAAAGGAGGCCAGGATGTGGCATTTATGACCCTGATCGGGAAGTAGAGCCAGCACCCTCAACCAGGTCGGAGGTGACGATCACGAGGGGTCACGGGCTCAAGCTGAGAGGGGCGAAGTATAACTCGGATATCAGAGGGACGTTTTTTACACATAGGGTGGTGGGGGCCTGGAATGCGCTGCCAAGTAGGGTGGTGGAGGCAGGCACGCTGACATCGTTTAAGACTTACCTGGATAGTCACATGAGCAGCCTGGGAATGGAGGGATACAAACGATTGGTCTAGTTGGACCAAGGAGCGGCACAGGCTTGGAGGGCTGAAGGGCCTGTTTCCTGTGCTGTACTGTTCTTTGTTCTTTGTTCTTTGAGTGTTCATCAGGTGGAGTTGGCTGTGGTAACTTAGGTGGTGAACTACCCCTAAGAATTCCCCATTCCTTACATCATCTGCTCCGACTCTATATTTATGTGTAACTCACTGTGGTGACTGTTCCTTTCAGGATCCATCTGCAGAGTAAGGGTCACATGAACCTGGGAACTAACTCGGGGGCAGGATGGGGGTGTCACACTGGTGAGCTTGGGTTTCTGTTCCAGAACCTTCTCTCGAGTTGATTGGCAACCATGAGGTTGCAAGCCTCTGTATAATAGTTATATGTCAATAAACGTTGCAGTTGTTATTTACCCAACTGGTGAACCGGAAATATTATACTCATGCACCGAATATTTGGCTATATGGGTGGGCAGGGGTTTACTTCTGCCAGAGGAGAACTGTTGGTGATAGGCCCCATGCTTTGAGCAATCTCAGAAGCGGTGAATGGTTCCCAGAACAACATCTGCAAAGTGAAAGCCCACTCGAAAGCGGAGGCTATGTGGGTAGGGGATAAAAGAGCTGATGGGTTGGCCAAAGAGGGAGCTGAAAAGGGTAGTCCAGAATGGTGTCAGCCATTATGGGCAAACAAGAGGCCCCACTCAGTGCCCCTACCCATTGATCTCAAGGACCTTCAACTAATGTTGAAGGCAATTATCCAGCCAAAATAAGAAGGGAAAGGCTGAGAAGGACCATGGCAGGCCAGTGATATTTTGGTGAGAGGAGGCATGTTATTTAAGGGAGACAAGTGGCCGGTGTCCAAAGGGCACTGACAGGAAGTGAGGCAGTTAGCTCACACAGGCTCTGGTGCCGGGCACCCAAGGGGGCAAGGGAACTTGGGGGCGTATCAAACAAATAGGATGGTGGCCTGGAATGATGTCAGATATAGAAGACCATGTGAAGGGTTGTCTGGTAAACTAACCAGACCTACAAAAGAGGAAGGCAGAATTGGGGATGATCTGAAGGGTGGAGGGACCATGGCGGTCATGGTGGCCCACCAGATAAAAGGGGAATAAGTGTTATTAGTGGAAAATTTCACTGAATGGGTGGAGGCTTTCCTGTGTAAGTCAGCCAAAGCTTTGTGACTGCTTGGACACTAGTCAGGAAGAATTATTGAGATAGGGATTGCCTGACATTGTGGACCCAGCCTCTACTGCTTTCTGAGGAAGAGAATTCCAAAGATTTACATCCTCCTGCAGGAAGGAAGCCCTCCTCATCTCCATCTTAAATAGGAAACCCCTAAGTTTTAAACTGCTCTCCCTAGTTCTATGTTCTGCCTTGTCTAGGGGAAACATTTCTCAGCATTTACTTTGTCATGCCCCCTCAGAATCTCATACAATTCAATGTGATCACCTTTATCCCTTCCATTTTGGAAGATGATTTCCCAACATGCTTAGCTGGTTTTCATGCCTCATGGTCGATGGATCCATTTTCATGATATGGCAGAATTAATTTTTGTATTTCATCCTCCAACCTAACCTCCTCCTACCCTTTTAAAAACCTACTTGGAGGCCGTTACCTCTATTCACTGCCTCTCTGTGAAGGGTCAGCATGCTGGATCCATGATGTCTACCTGCCATGTTTCTCTGTCCTCCTGAGGTTTTGTTGCAAGATCAATGCCAAAAATGTTAATCTATCTCTCAGATGCTGATTGGTTTCTGCATATTTCCTACAATTTTTGTTTTCCTCATAGCTTTCCACCATTTGCCGCCTCTTATTAAAATATTTCAAACTGATAATCCGTTTAAAAGGAGCCATCTATTTCTGTTGTGTGGTCAATTTACACGACAGCATATTGTGCTGGTGGATGATACTTACACTGCACTTTTGCCACCGACATCTGATTGGATTTCACCAAAGGCGTCAGCAGTTTGGTGGCAATACTGATCAAGAACCAATCGATGTCTTCACAAGGCTCAGTTCCCATCTGTGCAACTGTATTATTGAAAGATTATTTAGCAGCTGACGAGAACTATACTTTCATATTGCACTGCTTTTCAGGCAGGTTGCATCCCTGGGACCATGGAACATGACTTTGCCTTTGGCTGAATGAACGAAGACTGATATGTACTGGCAGCCAGTTCATCTTTCCTTAACTGCCCACCTGATAGCTGTAATGAGTGATCTGATCTACTGTGCAGCTATTAATCACTGTCAGCTCTGCCTTAGCTAAAGTTTTGATTAGTTAGTTAAAATTATTCATGTCTTTTGGATATATGCAAAAATGCCTGTTTAAACGGGATGCCGCGCTGATGTCAATCTTAGAAAATTGGGAAGGGGGAATGAGCAAAGAAATTGACTGTCAAGAGAATGAAATGAAATTCAGACAGAAACATTTTTTTCTCTCTGTCCTCTCGGTATGAGTGAATTCAAAAGAATTGGTCAGAGTTCGAGAATATTTGCCCTGCTGTTACTAAAATATTTAGCTTAATTTCTCGCATGCTTCAAAGAATACTATGAGCAATTATAGAATAGATACCCAGGACAACATTGGTTTATGTGAACAATAAAATTATCAAATGAGTCAGAGATGGAGGGCCAGATTTTGCTGGAGGTGGTTAGGTCGAGTTGGGAAACTTTCCGACATGGCAGACTTGAGTCCTTTAAAAAAGTCCCTATCTTTGGCATCCCAGTGGGGCAGGGGCGGGATGAAGCCATCCCCACTGCCTCCAGAGACAGGCCTGAGATCGGAATGGAGGTAGGCAGATGGCAAGATTGGCAAGCTAAATCGCCCACCTCCATTTACTGGAGCATCAGCCGACTTGTAATGATGATTGTCAAGCCATCAAACCCTCAGCCCCCACCCACTCCACATGCTCTCTCATTCTCCCATGCCCCTTCACACCCCTGAGTCTCCTCCATGCCCCACCATACCCTCATGCTTCTTATACCTGAATGCCACTTTCATGCTCCCAGTGCATCCTCCAAAGTCATGCACCCACTATCCACGACGGGAAGACTTGAGAAGTCATGGTGGCGATTTTCCCAGCCTGCTGTGCTGCTCCATCAGCGCAACAGGCCGGGAGGCATCAGCGGAGGCCATTTAGCCGGCTTCCTGCTGGGCACCAAGGCCTCCCCGCGTCTCAAGCTCCAATATATTTGGAGTCATCAACTCCGTGCCAGAAATTGGCACGGAGCTTATTTCCATGTTTAAATATGGATTTCCCTATCATTAGTAGGCCCGGGACTGAAGTCTCCTGGCCCGCTAATGCCTCCCCCCCACCACCAGGAGTAGTTCGCTCCAGCGGGGTTTACAACAGCTTCCCATGAATGGGGAACTGGCAGCCCAACCCTGCTGGAGTGAACAGAGACCATGAGACCCCCCCAGGAGGTCAGGGATAAAGAGGGGTTGTACCCAAGGCAGTGCCAGCCTGGCCCCCGACAATGTGCATGGGACACCTTGGCATTGCCCACCGGGCATTGGGCAGTGCCAAGGGGGTGGTTCCAGAGGGGGCGGGACCTATTGGGGGTGTGATTGGTGGGTGCGGGGGCCCCGCTGTCACTCTGCAAAAAGATTGGTCGATCCGTGGCAGAAGGAGGGTGGACAGCGATTGGGACTGGCCATCTGGGTGGGGCAGGGGGGAGAGGTCAGGGTTGCCAAAGAGGTCAATGCTGCGGGGGAGGGGGGGGTGGAGTCGGGGGTTCGTAGGGGGATGGCGGTCAGGGAGATATTGGGGCTGGCCCGGAGAGGTCTGGGAGGCCAGCGATTGGGGGTGTGGGGGGGGGGATGAGGGAGTCAGAGGGGCAGTGATGTCGTGTTGTGGGGCTGGCCAGCGATCGAGCATGTGTCAATCTCTGCTCTGACAGATCGGTCCATGCACAGTGGCCCACTCAACGCCATGCTGCTGGCCTCTCCAGCAAGAATAGGCTCCGCCCACAGATTTTCAGACTGAATCTCACTGGGGCATTCTGCAGTGCACAGAATGTCAGAGATTCAGTCTGAAAATCTCACTAAAAAAAGCAGAAGGAGTTACTTCTATTTTCTTGCAAATTCGGCACTTAGAATTTTTTTGGGGAGAATCGCCCCCGCCCCTCCCCCACCATGTCTTTGAAATGGAAAGGTAAAATAGACATCTAATAGTGCCCAAACAAACTACATTCTGAAAAAAAACAACAATAAAAAAAAATTCAAAGAAAGTTAAATCCCTTCAAGTGGTTAGTCTGTTGTAAAAACAAATGAACATCTATTCAGGAAAATCAAAGGCAGATAATTATTTAATAACCTCAAACTGTCAATCGAACTGTCCATATAGCCTGCTGAAAGAAATACTTCCATAGCTTTTGAAACTCAGCCAAGCATTCCTCAGTGGTCAAAAAAACATTACAAATGTATAAAAACAGAGTCCACTGAAAATACAAAATCAGAAGATCTTGATTTTTACAAAGTTGCACCAGACCACTGTCAATCAATGCATTCCAGAAACAAAATCTGTTTCTTTTGCTGAAGTTAAAATTGCAGACCGTGTTTTTTTTTTCAAATTTAAAGGGTTGTGGACATTTAAATCGCTTTAGTTCATGGCAGTAAAGGTTTCAAGTAGTGTTTTCTTCAGATTTGAATGTATGACAGTACTTTTTGATACAAAAAAGCACTCTAATGTACTCCTAACACTTACACAATGTTGATCAATGTAATGGTGAACTTGCCTTTACAGGAAATAACCCTACAACTAATCACAGCAGCAGAAACACATCTAACTTTGAATACAGCATCTAACTATTGAAACTGAAAGAACAGATTCTTTAGATGCCTGGCAATGGGAGAATTCCAGGAGGCAACTGTTTCTTTTGGGGGTCCCCATTTGGGACCGGGGTTCCTCCCATGCTTCATGACTCGCCTGAGGTGCCATGAACCATGTATTCTTATGTCCAGGGCCTGACTGCACAAACATTACAGTGGGTGGACAATTAAAATGCACAAATGAACCTCGCAAGGACAAGAATGTCACATGCAATTTGGCTATTTGTACCCTTATCCTGTGCTAGCAAATACTGTAAGAAGTCTCACAACACCAGGTTAAAGTCCAACAGGTTTATTTGGTAGCAAATACCATAAGCTTTCGGAGCACAGCTCCTTCGTCAGATGGAGTGGATATCTGTTCTCCAGCAGTGCACAGACACAGAAATCAAGTTACAGAATACTAATTAGAATGCAAATCTCTACAGCTAGCCAGGTCTTAAGGTTACAGATAATGTGGGTGGAGGGAGCATTCAACACAGGTTAAAGAGATGTGTATTGTCTCCAGACAGAACAGCTAGTGAGATTCTGCAAGATCAGGGGGAAAGCTGTGGGGGTTACTGATAATGTGACATAAATCCAACATCCCGGTTTAGGCCGTCCTCATGTGTGCGGAACTTGGCTATCAGTTTCTGCTCAGCGACTCTGCGCTGCCGTGTGTCGTGAAGGCAGACGCTACGACAACGGATGAATGAACAACGCTCGACAATCACCAGGCAAGACTGTTCTCTTCCTGTGGGGGAGCACTTCAGCAGTCACGGGCATTCAGCCTTGGATCTTCAGGTAAGCGTTCTCCAAGGCGGCCTTCACGACACACGACAGCGCAGAGTCGCTGAGCAGAAACTGATAGCCAAGTTCTGCATACATGAGGACGGCCTAAACCGGGATGTTGGATTTATGTCACATTATCAGTAACCCCCACAGCTTGCCTCCTGGGCTTGTAGAATCTCACTAGCTGTTCTGTCTGGAGACAATACACATCTCTTTAACCTGTGTTGAATGCTCCCTCCACCCACATTGTCTGTACCTTTAAGACCTGGCTGGTTGTAGGGATTCGCATTCTAATTAGTATTCTGTAACTTGATTTCTGTGTCTGTGCACTGTTTGAGAGCACATTTCCACTCCATCTGACGAAGGAGCAGTGCTCCGAAAGCTTATGGTATTTGCTACCAAATAAACCTGTTGGACTTTAACCTGGTGTTGTGAGACTTCTTACTGTGTTTACCCCAGTCCAACGCCGGCATCTTCACATCATAGCAAATACTGCCATGAATGGGGGCAGGAATCTTGAAATTGGATCCTGTCTTCAGTTTTTAAAGGGTTTCCGAGTCACCCGTACTTAGCAAAAATCCCACCTTGACTCACTTATTCTGCACTTCAGGTCTAAGTCAGTTCTAGTAAATAAATAAAGAAAAACTAGCATTTATTTTATATTTTTCAGAATTGCAGGACAGATCACAACACATTACAGCCAATCACATAATTCTGAAGTGTCGTCACTGTGGTAATGTAAGTTTAGAATCGGTACTAATACTGCCGTAATAATTAAACGCAATAGTTCTCAGTCTTCTTGTTTAAGTTAATTTATCTCATGGTGCAAATTCAGACTCAGGGGAGTCAGTGAAAATTACAGGGATGGAGATAATTAAAGAAGAATGTCACAATGGCTCATAAAAATTCAAAGACTCAAAAAGCATACCGACCAGTCAGTAGACTTTTGAAGTAGGCATTATGAACTGAAAAGGAAGAGAAACACCACACGCAGACATGAGGCTGCAGATAACCAATTGTGTTGTACCATCTCTGTGCTGCATGCGAACAGTGTATGTCTTTACATCAGATGCCACATCTTTGCATCTGCTGACCAGGACCCTGCAAGGACCGTTCACCACCGATGCTGCCTGATAGATAAACAATGTCTGCAATATATGTTTGGCAGCACCTGTTTTACAATGTACACCTCCTAACTGGGCAGGAGGTGAGCTCAGTGCCTGATTAGTGCTGCGGCTAGGAGCCGGGAACTGAGTCCAAAGTGCAATGCTCAAAGGAAGACAGGAGTCATTGCTGGGCTTGAATGCTGCCTTGCAGATTAGAGCAGGCAGGAGATCACAGGGTCAGCAGCCTCACAGCGTAGCAAAGTGGCCTAATTATCAATGAGAAGATACTAGACCTACCCTGTGTAAATAACCCTTCTCTTGCCAACAGTTTGACTTCAGCAGAAACCTTACTTAATGGCTGCCTGCATTGTTCCTGACAGCTGTGCACTAACGTAAACTAATCTGTCCATTTTTCCTGATCTGTGATTTGAAAATTGCCTTCTGGACCTCTCCAGCAGGTTAACCTGCTCCTCAAGGAACCTGACAGGTAGTTAATTAGAGGTGAATGGGTTGTTGGCTCAACCTTCCAGCTTTGAAGATGGCAGCATGTCCTAGAGACAACAGAAGACTGGCATGCCTATTTTCAAACTGCACCTGCACCTGACTTTGCCCCATGGGCGATTGAAATTTGAGCCTATTATGGATGTCGCAACGCGTGTACTGAGTTGGAGTCTTTGTGTATATAATCGTCTGTCAAAATGGTTTGATCAATCTATCTGTAGATGTTGGAATTAGCAGGTGGGCACTATTCAGCCAGACCAGCCAGTCTGGTATCCTATCAGTGATCTTCTTTCTAGCAACTGGGGAATTTCCATTGGGAAATCCATCATTTACACTAATGCTACAGACCATTGGTACGTGTTTTCAGACTTTTGTACAATAGTCTGAAAACAGTACCAATGGAAGAAGGTGGAAGAGAGTATGTCCCGGGTTCGAGTGGTCCTTAATTATGCTGGCTGCTTCCCTGAGGCATTGGGAAGTGTCGACATAGTCAATGGAAATCAGAGAAGATAAAGGAAACGCAATGAATGGAATTGATATGGGTTTTCAAAAGGTAATTTGATGAGGTAGCACACAGGCAGCTCTTCAAACATAATGCCATGTGAACATGAGAGGTACTCGGGATAGGGCAAAGGCTGGAGCGTGGGAAGCAATGGTAGGAGTTAAGGGAATTTTTGGGGGAAAGTTGTAGTGGGTTCCCACAGTAAGCAGGGATGGTGCCTTTCCTATTTACTATGTACATAAACGATGTGTTTACTTTGCCTTTCTGGGGTATTTTCAAGTAGTCGAGGTCCTTTTCATATCCAAAAGTGACCATTCAAGGACCAATATTGAAATTTGCCGACAAGTCGTGGGGAATAAAAAAGTTATGAAAAAAACAGTCGGAAGGTGCAAGTAGACAAACAGAAAGGACAGATATGTGGCAGATGCAGTTCAATGCAGAAAAGAAGCAAAGTCATCCATTTTAGAGGAGTGAAGAAACTACAAGCACAACAAGCACATATAATTGGCAAAATACTAAATGGAGTAGAGTAATAGATACAAGGACAGAAAATGCAGGAAAAACTCAACAGATCTGACAGCATCTGTGGAGAGAGAATAGAGCCAATGTCTTGAGTCAGGATGAAGAGTCATCCCGACTCAAAACGTTGACTTTATTCTCTTTCCATAGATGCTGTCAGACCTGCTGAGTTTTTCCAGCATTTTCTGTTTTTGTTTCAGATTCCAGCATCCACAGTAATGTGACTTTATCTGCGAGTAATAGCTACCTTGATATATAGAGAAATGATTTATTAAAGGTGGAAGTAAAAATAGACATGACTCCAAAAACAAAGACAATTTTTAACATGTAGCTAAAAGAACTTTTTTTCAAAAATCATTAATGGGATGTGGGCGTCACTGACTAGCCCAGCATTTATTGCCCATCCCGAGTTGCCCTTCAGAAGGTGGTGATGACCTGCCTGCATAAGCCGCAGCGGTTCCTGAGCTGTAGGTAAGCTGTAGGTGCTGTTAGGAAAGAAGTTGAGGGTTTTGACTCAATGACAGTGACGAAACGGCGAAATATTCCCAAGTCAGGACGCTGAGTGACTTGGAGGGGAACTTGCAGGTGGCGGTGTTCCAATGTACATAGTAACAGTTGTGGGCTTAAAAGATACTGCTTTAAAGAAACTTGGTGTGTTCCTGCAATACATTATAAAAGGGTTAAACTGTGAAGATAAATTACATTCTCTTGATTACACAAGATTGAGGGGTAATCTGATCAAAGTGTTTACAGTGTTTAAAATTATTTTATAGGGTAGATATGCAAAAGCTATGTCCTCTTGTGATGGAGTCAAATACAAGGGAATGGAATGTTAAAATTTTAGCCAGGTCATTCAGGAAGAAAATCAGGAAGTCCTTTACACAATAGGTAATGGAAATTTGAAACCCAAAAACCATAGATGACAATAGAAGCTTTCAAGACTGAGATAGACAGATTTGTTCCCAGCTACTATATCAAGGAATATGGAGCACAGGCAAGAAAATGGAGTTGCAATGCAGATCAGCCATGATCTAATTGAATCGCAGAACAGGCCTGAGGGACTGGCTGGCCTAATTTTGGTCCTAATGTTCCTATGATCCTAATGTAAAGTGAGATGGTAATGTTGAACATGTACAAGTCCTTTGTTAGGCCACAGTTGGAGCATTGCGTACAGTTTTGGCTAAGTTATTATGGGAAAAGGTGCAGCCTTGATTCACTAGAATGTAATCAAGGATGAATTGCGGGTTGATCTTCTTTCCGCAAAAATGTATCGATGAAACAAACAAATGCTTGGTAGTACAGATCTTGAATTGCTGAAGAGAAAGACATGTTGCTGAAGCTCTTTATCTTGCATGCATTGGGACAAACACAAGAAAACCAAATTTCAGACAATTACAGCAATTGATACCGCAGGAGAAAAGAGCTGCTGACTGGTTGACAAATCAACTCTGACTGGCTGAGGCATTACTACGGACAAAACAACAGGGAACTATAGGCTTCCCATGTAAACCGACCAAACGCCATCACCTTTGGATCTGAAAAGGACCTTGACTACTTGAAAATACCTTGGAAAGGCAAAGTAACTCAAAAATTTGAGCAGCAGTTTAAACAGGCCGTTTCGCACTGTCCCTATGCAGTGGTGACGTGATATTTTCCATGAGCAGGATGCTGCTGTCAATTTCAGAAAACATCTGCCTACCACACAGTTCAGCAAGGTAGTGTGTGAAATTCAACACAATGCCAGATACATAGATCATACATCCCAATGCTTGGTTGATTGAACCGAACAACATGTTCCTCCAGCTGTTGCAATCAGCAGTATGCAGACTATACGCAACCAGCCCACACTTGCAAAACCCAAAACAAAACATCGATTGTTCGATGTGATTCTGCCATTGGGCTTAACAATTGCTGAACAATCCTGAGTGTGTTAACAGCGACACTAACAATCAAATTAAGATAATCAGTAGAATTCATAATGTGGCTACTTTACACTTGCTGGAAGTGCTATACATTCACACACAGGGAACTGAAAGGCAGAATTCTGTAAACACTACAAATCTGAAATAAATACAGAAAATATGGAAAATATCCAGCGGGGGGGGGGAGAGGGGAAGTGGGGGGGGGGGGAGAGGGGAAGTGGGGGAGGGGAGGGGGAGGAGGGGAGGGGGGGGAGGGGAGGGGGGGGGGGGGAGGAGGGGGGAGGAATGGTGGGGGCTGCATCTCAGGTAATGTGGGGCTCGCAATCGACCGCGGGCCCCAGCAATTGCCTTGCGGGGGGAGAGTTTTGGAGGCTGCCTGCAACAGCAGGAGTCTGACAGCTCTCGCTCTGTCTGTCAGATCTCTGCTGTTGAAATTACACATGTGCAGCATCAGAGGTCTGCACATGCACAATAGTTCCCTCTAAGTTGCTATTGTGCATGTGCAGACACAGGGCCCGATTTTACCAATCGGAGCCTAAGGGTGGGATCCGGGCGTAATACGGATCCAAGCCTGGAATCCTCTTTGCAGCGCGCCCATATGCGTTTTGCCGGCTCCGATCCGATTCGCGCAGTGGGCGGAGCTTAGCGCTGCTGGAACGATCGGAGCTCTGCACTGCGCATGCGCAGTTCGAAAAAAATCTGAAGCAGCGTGCCCGGGCGGGGAGAAAAAAGCAGAGAGAGCGGCTCTCTGACACAGACCATATCTGGGGGGGTGGGGTGGGGGGGGGGGCAGGGTGGGAGGAGAGGGGGTGTGACGTATCATCCTCTGGGGGGGGTTCCACTGCCACTCTGCGGCCGCTCCATCCTCCCCACCGGAGGAACGAATCCCTCCTCTCCGGAGTGGCCGCTTACTTCAAGCACCTGAGCGTTCCGCTGAGGTGAATAATGACAGTCGTGGTGTTTGAAGTATGTGGCCACTCCGGAGAGGAGGGATTCGTTCCTCCAGTGGGGAGGAGGGATCGGCCGCAGAGTGGCAGTGGAACCCCCTCCCCCCTCCCTCCCCACCGATCAGCCGCTGAGTGTCAGCGCCCCCCCCTCCCCCCAAGAGGATGATACGTCACACCCCCCTCCTCCCACCCCCTTCCCCCCCAGGGGATGATCGGTCACATCCCTCTCCTCCCACCCTCTCCCCCCCCCGAGGATGATCGGTCACACCCCCTCTCCTCCCACCCCCCCCCCCCCCCCCCCTCCCGAGGATGATCGGTCACACCCCCTCCAACCCCCCCCCAGAGGATGATATGTCACACCTCCTCTCCTCGTCCCACCCCCCCGCCCCCCCAGGGGAGGAGCTGGGTCAGAGAGCCATTGCACTCTGACCCCACTCTTCGGAGGCTGCAGCGGCGACTTCAGATTTTTATTCGGCAGGTCGATTAGAGTGTGGATCTGCATCGGACCAGAAGACGGTAAAGTGGGATTTGGTGGTAGAGTTGGGCGCGCGGTTCATTAAGTCGATTTAAATGCATGCAAATGCATTTAAATCGTCGGGCTGCCCGATTTGGGCGCGCGCCAGACCCGTACCCAAATCGGGTGTCGGTAAAGCCGCGATCTGCTCGGAATCGGGTGCAGATCGCAGTATAGGCCCGACGCCCAACCTTACCGTGATTTTGCGCCCGAAAACGGGCGCGGAGTTTTGGTAAAATCGGGCCCACAGAGGTCTGCACAGGCACGATAGCTCCCTCTGCAGGCTGGCTGGCAAATTAAGCCAAGCCCACTGTTGCAGCAGCAAGAAACAATCTAGCCCATATTTTCAATAACTAAGTGCATAAGATTGGGCGTGAAAGCTCGCTCCAAAAATGAATGAGAAACTTTCCTATTTTCACGTCAACTGGACACATAGAATCAATGTCGTAAAGTTCCACCCAATGTTTCAGGCCTGTGACCCATTGTCAGACATGAGAGAAGTTCGAAATGTAATAGGTTTTGAGCAAGTGGTGGATGGTCAAGGACAAAAGCAAGTGTGAAAGATAGGAGTGATTGACTGACAGAAGCGCTTGTCTTCAGGGCCAAAGAAAATGGTGATGGGGCAAGAAAAGAAACAAAATTTGTGCCCAAAGCAATTGTGTACTGTTTGCAAGCAAAAAATAAGAGAAAACCCTGAACATGCAAAGCAAAGAAAATAAATGTGGGCAGAAATTATGGTCTGAAATTGTTGCTTATCATTTTAATTCACCACCTTGCTCTCATGCTCACACTTCTGTTCTCAGCCTGTGGCAGTTTTCCAGTGAAGCTCAATGTGAGCTTGAGGAATAACACCTCATCTTTCAATTAGGCACTTTACAGCCTTTAGGACATTGTCCAAAACCCATTACATTTCCAGCATTTTCTGTTTTCATTTCATATGCAGAGACCTGTTTTCTGTAAACAAGAGGAATATGTTCAGGCATTGTGTCATTTTGAAATTACACAGGAACATGGGGAGTTCCTGTTGCTTTCTTCATGGCGATAATATGGCAGGTGGTAATTGATCCCAAATCCCAAAGGGAAACTTGGGCAAGCTATCACAACAATTTGCAATATCTATTTTATTATGAGAAGGTATCTGCACTGAGGTCAAAAGCAAAAATTTCAAACAAGTTTTGGAGATTTAAATATTAAATTTAAACATTTAATTTTAAAAAGTTGAGCACATAAATTTACATTCACACAGTTGACAGTAGCTCAACAAACATTTCCCCAAAGAGTTCTGTTTAGTTAAACTCAGAGCTTGTCCTTTCAGGCAGCAGTACTCAGATTTTCCACATTTAAATTCCAAAAAGATTCGCACAAGCATCCACGGTTGCTATAGGGAGGTTTTTCCACATGCTTCCCCTTCTCTCATTCTATACTGGAAAAAACAAAGCTTTTGTCAAAATCTTGCAGACACAACACTTGGCTTCTCTGGGAATGGTTGCAAGCTGTTTTCTTCACAGATCTGTTTCAGCACATATGCTCTTCAGGAACTCATGGCCACACCCACCTCCACAGCCTTCAATCTCTCTTTAAATATGTTTCCCTCTTCCCTTTTTAAATTTATTGTTTTGACATCCCTTTGGAAGTTCCCTTTCCCAGAATATACAGATCTTTCATGTTATTTTATGGCTACTACTTTTGAGTACAATAAACTTCATACTGGATTTATTCATTTACGGTCTTGACCAATTGTACATTTTTCTTTTGAAATTTCCATCCATACTGCTCACTGGTATCCCATCTTAACCCTGTTCACTTTCACTTCAAAATACTTGCTTTCACGCCTAATCCTTTTTTGATGTTTCTGAGTTTATTTATTAGTCACAAGTAAGGCTTACATTAACGCTGCAATGAAGTTACTGTGAAATTCCCCGAGTCGCCACAATCCGGTGCCTGTTCGGGTCAATGCACCTAACCAACACGTCTTTCAGAGTGTAGGAAGAAACCGGAGCACCCGGAGGAAACCCACGCAGACACGGGGAGAATGTGCAAACCCCACACAGACAGTGACCTAAACCAGGAATCGAACCCGGGTCTCTGGCACTGTGAAGCAGCAGTACTAACCACTGTGCCACCATGCCGCCCAGGCTAGTTGTTGTGATACCCAGTAAGGAGTCAATCTCATTACTAGAGACCACAGATCACATTCCTGAAGGACAATGAGTTCACAAACTGCAAGATGTGGAGTAATGTACAAGAACAGCACCGCAGCTGAACTCACTACATTTCAAGCTGGAACTGTCTCCACCAGCACGTCGACCCATTATGCCCTATTGTGTAGGATAGGACAAGAGAAATGAGGTGCTAATTACAGGCCATTCTGCAGGATGGGCCCAGGGATAAATTGATTAACCGTATCATAAAAATGATAAGACGAATTCTAGTGGCTGGCGGATAAAAGAAAGCTTACAACCATTCAAGGCAGGAGAACCCACAGAGAGAAATACCAAGACCAACTCTCCAGAAGACGGCCCAAAGTGAGACTTCAGGATGGAGTACCCCTGCATCAGGCTAGATCAATCTGAGGACAGATGGGTAATATCACATATATACACAAGGATAGTTTTAGTTTATGTAATTATAGGATTTCGTAAGTAAGTTGCTTTTAGTGCATAAAGCACTGTGATTGTTTAAACTGAAATGTGTGCCTCGGGGTTGTTACTCGTTACCACCCATACACACATGCACAAGCCTGTTTCATGGTATGCCATAGAGATATTGGGAAAATATTGAAAATATTGAGAATTTTCCAGCCATGCTCGCCCCAAAACCGGAAAATCCCGCCCAAGGTCAACAACATTTGCATGGCCCGTCTCCTCACTCCCTACGATTCCCGTGACGGGCAGGACGACAGGAAAATTCCCCCCGATATTTTCATCACAAATCAGAGTTGGCTTGTCAACCAATCAGCTTTTCTCCTGCAGTATAAATTGTTGTGATCTTTTGAAATTTGTCTGTCTTGCTTCTGTCCTAATGAATGCAAGACAAAAACTTGTCTCACTTTTCAGCAATATTCATGAAATAAGTGGACTTCCAAACTCTTATACACCTTGCCTCCTATTTTGGTTTCAATGATGCCTCTATCTCAGTGGAAAAGGGGTGTCAGTGAGCCCATTGTTGCAATCCCCCAGTCTGATGCCATTTTGGAGGTCTTAGCAAATAGATATCCAAGCAAGTGGAAATCTTATTAAGTTCTAGAAATGTGACACACATAGGACACCAGTTAAATTTTCACGATACAGTAAGTGGTGTGCATGTTCTGCAAACCCTGACCAATGGGCCTGCATGTTTTTCTTACCCAATATAAATGTTCCTGCCCATTGATCGATTGTCTGTTGCATTCCCCTCTCTACCACCTGGCCCTCTCATTGACACCAGTGTGCCAGCTTGATTCTCAAGAATAGCTGTCGGAAGTCCTGTCTTCTCTGCTCAGTGAGGTGGGTGCCAGTCAGCACTCCAGATGTGCAGGTGACTTGCCAACATTATTCAAATAAGGCCTGACCATGAAAATGGCTCAGAGTTCAGTGGCACTCATCGAGCAGATGTAAAGTGGACTCACGCTACTGCCCACCAGGTGAGTAGGGTCACTCAAAAATCAAATCTTTTCAGTATAAAGATGAGCACCATCTCCTTCCCCACACACTGTCTCCCATTGTCAGCTGACTCAATCTAAAATTATCTGCCCATTTGGCAGTTTGAAGTAAGCAGAATTTGTAAGGTTGTAGTTTGATTTCTGATATGTTCCAGTGACACGTGAACATTCAGGGTCAGGGTAAAAATAATGCAAACATAAAAATACTGATCTTGCATAGCAAGCATCAGGGGCAGCACAGTGGTTAGCACTGTTGCCTCACAGCGTCAGGGACCCAGGTTCTATTCCCAGTTTAGGACACTGTCTGTGTGGAGTCTGCATGCTCTCCTCGTGCCTGCGTGCGTTTTCTCTAGTTTCCTCCCAAAAGATGTGCTGGTTTGGTGCATTGGCCATGCTAAATTCTCTCTCAATGTTACTGAACAGGCACCGGAGTGTGGCGACTAGGTGATTTTCACAGTAATTTCAGTGCAGTGTTAATGTAAGCCTACTTGTGACACTAATAAACAAACTTAAAAACAAAAGCTTAACCCCATATACGTCATTCTCAAAAACACTGACACAACCAAAACATTCAGGGAATATATAAATATAATTCTAACCCCGTTCAAATACTATTTGCTGATCTTGCAAATGATAAAGGCCAATTCAATAAAAAGATGTGATAGAGTGCAAGTTCACCATGATCTTAACAGTATCACTGTTTTGTACTGTTAAATGCTGTGAACTTTCTACTGATATTCAGAAATATATTCCATAAGTGCGGTGTCTCAAAACTGACAACCGTGAGACTGAGACTGTGCCAGATTTCTGATCAGATGGTTCAGACCAAGCCAGGCATGTAGAGTGTTGAATGTATGTTTTTCAAGTAACAATTGCAAAGGGGTAGTTTCGGGAAAAAAAAGAGACAATGCTGCCAGTTTAACCAAGGAAATTCTTTGGAGCTGCTTCAGGTTTGTCAGTGCGAGAGACCTGGCTGAAACTCTGGGCGGGATTTTACAGCCTTGCATGTCCTGAAACCATAAAATCAATGGACCTTTTCATTGTCCACCGCTCGTCCACTCCGATTCCCATGGTGGTATAATTCCGGCTTCTGTGTATGCACATAAATTGGATTCTCACTGTACTTCAATGAAGTGTTTGTGGTGAAGTGGGACCAGATCCAAGGAATTCCCCAGTCATTCAGCTGGTTGCGAGGGAGGGGATGGTCTGAAGATGGCAGTTTAGTCCAGATTTTGGACATTGCCACATCCCCAGTTTTCGGACAGCTGGATTTGAGACACCACTTGTCATGAAAAATATGCAGCAGCCTTTAATTTTCCCACCACTTTGGAAACTGGTCTGTAGAGCAATATTCAGTGCAGCTTGGGAGAATGTCACCGACCTACACTCTCAGCTGCCTATCCAAGGAACGGTGATTAGCATGCTGTGTGCTACTTGGAGGGAGTGTCCAAAATGTAATGGGGGCGGGGGGGAGGGAACGTCTGTAATAATTCTTGTGAAGCACTTAAGGGAAAAACTATACTACATTTATTTACAGGTAAAGGCCAAACAGAGGTTTGCAGCCTCATGGCTGCAATCAGTTCCTGAGAAGGTTCCAGAACAGAAACCCAAGCTCATCAGGATGATCCCCACCCTGCTCCCCGACTGGTTCCCAGGGTCATGTAGATTGATCCTTAAAGGGACAATGACCACATCTCTCCCCTTCTAAATCCTTTTATACAAATGTCAATACTCAATTTACACAGTCCAACATCATAAAACATTTAGTACATGAATTTAGTCAACTATAGATTATGTCTTTCAGGGAGTGTGCAAATCCTTGTGGAGAGGTGTAACTTCCCCCATCTGGGACATGTCCAATTGATTGTTGTCAGCTGAAACCATAATGACATGTTCCTCTTCAAGCACAGGCAGTTCATTTCAATCTGTTTTGGTTGTGACTGCCACAGGATGATCAGATACTCTGGTGCTTTGATAGTCAACAACATTCCCAGGTGGCAGTGTAGCACTGGCTGCTGGGGCAACTCTTGCTCTCTCAAAGGATCTACGTGTTTCCGGATGATCCTTCCTTCTATGCCCACTTGAAATGACAGGGGTCCAGTTTTGGATACAATGACTCCAGGGACTCAACTTAACCCACTTCCAAAATTCCCCATGTAGACAGCTTCACCCACTAGAAATGAATGCATTGACGTGCATGACTCATGGTTTGCCTTCTGACTGGCCTCAACTTTCCTCGGCAAATTTGTAAACATGAGGCTCACTCTCATTCTGAGATGATGGTTCATTAACAACTCTGCTGGCAGGACTCCTGTTGTTGCACATGGAGTGGTACGCCAGCCCAAAAGGAATCATGACGTTTGGGTCTCCAGGGTCCCTCCTGACTGGTTTGGATGGCTTGTTCAGTTAGTCCGCTGGATGTTGGGTGGTCAGGTGCAGTTTAAATGTGCTTTATACCATTGAGAGCAGTGAAGTTCTGAAACTTAGCACACAGGAAGGCTGTTCCATTATCAGACACTATGACTTCAGGTATTCAGTGGGTGGAAAAACATTGGTGTAATTTGCCAACTGTAGTGTGCGATGTCGGAGATTTCACGTCCATCCACTTTGAATGTGCAACAACAAAGCATTGTGCCCATGAATGGACCAACATAATCAATATTGACTCGTACCCATGGCCAGCCAGGCAACTCCAAAGGGTGCAGTGGGTCTGCAGCAGGAAACATTTGTTGTAATCATCATTGTTCACAGTACTTGACTAGTCTCTCAATGTCAACATCAATGCCAGTCCACCAGACATATCTCCTAACATGCATCTTCATCTTAGATATATCTGGATGGACACTGTGTAATTCAGTTAGGAGCAACTCTCTTCCTGGTACAGGGATAAATACTCTTGCTCCCCAAAGTA